>NC_069002.1:26810239-26811821 GCF_001194135.2 Octopus bimaculoides
GATAGAGTATAAAGATATTGTGAGCAATGTATAATGATGGTGAGTGATGACATATAAAGATTTGAGTGATAGAGTATAAAGATATTGTGAGCGATGTATAATGATGGTGGGTGATGACATATAAAGATTTGAGTGATAGAGTATAAAGATATTGTGAGCAATGTATAATGATGGTGAGTGATGACATATAAAGATTTGAGTGATAGAGTATAAAGATATTGTGAGCGATGTATAATGATGGTGAGTGATGACATATAAAGATTTGAGTGATAGAGTATAAAGATATTGTGAGCGATGTATAATGATGGTAAGTGATGGCGTATAAAGATATTGTGAGCAATGTATAATGATGGTGAGTGATGGCGTATAAAGATTTGAGTGATAGAGTGTAAAGATATTGTGAGCAATGTATAATGATGGTGAGTGATAAAGTATAAAGATATTGTGAGCGATGTATAATGATGGTGAGTGATGACATATAAAGATTTGAGTGATAGAGTATAAAGATATTGTGA
Source organism: Octopus bimaculoides (assembly GCF_001194135.2). Classification (NCBI taxonomy): domain Eukaryota; kingdom Metazoa; phylum Mollusca; class Cephalopoda; order Octopoda; family Octopodidae; genus Octopus; species Octopus bimaculoides. Next base: position 26,810,755 of record NC_069002.1, read on the forward strand.
GTCATGTATAATGATGGTGAGTGATGGCGTATAAAGATTTGAATGATAGAGTGTAAAGATATTGTGAGCAATGTATAATGATGGTGAGTGATGGCATGTAAAGATTTGAGTGATAGTGTAAAGATATTGGGAGCAATGTATAATGATGTTGAGTGATGGCATATAAAGATTTGAGTGATAGAGTGCAAAGATATTGTGAGTGATGTATAAGGATGTGAGTGATGGTGTATAAAGATGTGAGTGCTGGAGTAGAAAGTTGGTGCATGATGGTACATAGACACGTTGTGAGTGATGGAGTATAAAGATATTGTTGTTGGAGTATAAAGATGTGAGCGATGCTATATAAAGGTACTGTGAGTAATGGAGTATAATGATATTGTGAGTGATGGAATATAAAGGTATTCTGAGTGATGGAGTATAAAGATGTTATTGGTGGAGTATAAAGACATTGTGAGTGACATATAAAGATTTGAGTGATGGAGTATAATGATATTGTGAATGATGAAGTATAAAAATATTGGAAGTGAGATATCAAGTTTGTTAATAAATACAAACTTTTTTTTTCAACATAATTGAATTCCAATGAAAACTATTCAAGACATCAGTCAATTTAATTTTAATTTAAGACTTCAATCAGTCCAACAGCTTCCATTGTTTTATTTTGTACATCAGTTAATCAGCAAACGTTATTGTCTGATGGTGACTAACTGTGAACTAACTATAGCAGAAACTAGCTTGGCATCACTGCTACTATTTGGTCAATGCTGACACCGAAGATTCTTGCAGATGAAGCAATGGTTTGGGGGTTTTCAAAGACAGACTGTTGTGGATATCCATTGATGTAGTTCAGCCAATCTCAGCTTCTTAATCTCTTGATCAGACATTGGTCAATTCTCTTTACTCACAGCAGTGCACTCCGCTTCCTCATGAATATTTACAAATAGGTGTAGGCTTCTTGGTGTGTGGCTGACAACCTTGTTTTGTAACCACATGGTTTTGAGGACAGCCCCACTACACAACACCTTAGGCTTGTCATATATATATATATATATATATATATATATATA
>NC_069002.1:26812840-26813880 GCF_001194135.2 Octopus bimaculoides
AAGGTGACAGAATCACAAAACATTCAGGAGAATAATAATAGTAGGCCAAATTTTCAATTCCCATATTTCTTCACCCAAATTGCTATTTTCCTCATCACTTTCACCAGCTGAATTATCTGCATCATTCTCGTCGTGTCTGCATAAGGGGAAACTTGTCGTCCAAAGAATAAATATCACCAATAATTTCCTCAACTGTAAAGAGTCTCGGCCTTGCTCACTTACCAGATGACGTGCTGGATTTGTTACAAGCTTGTTTCATTGTGGGAAAAAAAAAAAAATCCATTTTTATTTTTTGGTTAAAAGCAAAAATACACAACAGCTGTGTGGGGACACCGTTATGAATGAGTCATCAACTCACCTGACTACGAAGAAACAACATAATCAGTTGTCTACTTTTAATATTGTATCTCCTCTTTCCACACGTGTTGTTCATTACCATTTCAATAGGAATCCAGTAGAGAGTAAATGTAGGCTATTCGTCCTATACTGAGAACACAGCACAATAGAATTTAAATATGTAACATTCAAAAGCCTTTAACATTCAGCTTATTTAGTCACATTGTTTTGAATCAATTATGTATTATCTTATGCCTTCAAAATTTCAATGATGTGATTGTATATTTTACGAATGACATTGTAGGATAGGTGTGAGAGGCTGGATCTGGCCACTTTAAATATAAAACGGGAAGAATAATTAGGCCCTTTAGCATTTACCCTTTTGTTACCATATTTCTGTTGAGATGCTCTGTGTTTCTTTCAATTAATTCTAAATATAACAAAGAATTTAGTAAAATAACTTAGTAATCATTCAGCTAGTGTTAGGAACATAAATTGTGACAAAGGTTTGGTGGAAGATTTTGATTCAGAACTTATGAAAACAAGACATTTGTACTACAGAGCCAGAGGTGGTTTCAGCCAGGTTGGTATCAAAAGGGTTACGAATTGTTTCTCTATTATATATTTTACCCCTTTTCTTACCGTATTTCTGTTGAGATGCTCTGTGTTTCTTTCAATTAATTCTAAATATAACAAAGAATTTA
>NC_069002.1:26814434-26815434 GCF_001194135.2 Octopus bimaculoides
TATTTCTGTTGAGATGCTCTGTGTTTCTTTCAATTAATTCTAAATATAACAAAGAATTTAGTAAAATAACTTAGTAATCATTCAGCTAGTGTTAGGAACATAAATTGTGACTAAGGTTTGGTGGAAGATTTTAATTCAAAACTTAGGAAAATGAGACATTTGTACTCAGAGCCAGAGGTGGTTTCAGCCAGGCTGGTAATGAAAGGGTTAAACTGGCCATATCCAGCCAAGATATTCTACTTTATGCTCCAACTGATCAAATCTTGCTTCTCACACCAATCCCACAATCTTGATCATACTGAAACTCTAGGGATGTTTGTGTGTGACTGAAATATCTCAGAATTTGTGTGTTTTATCTTTTTTTTTTACATATTTATTTTCAAACTTACCTTCGGCAGTGCAGTACAAATTTTTGTGACATTTGAAGCTCTATTTAAACAATTAAACACAATTTTTGCTATTTCTTGATGAAAAAAAAAAAATACATGGCTTCCATGATATCCACATATATACAGAATACACATGCATATAATTAATGTCATGGCATATCAACCAACACAAACACACGTTCCCTATCTGTGACATATACACACACACACACATTGTCTTCATGCTCTCTAAGAAAAAAGACCATTGACTTTTTGACGTACACAATATTTTAATCATTTAGAAATATTTTTAACTGAATGTGATTTCATTATCCGGAGTTCAATTTCCGTAAAAATTCTTTATTTACTTCTGTTTTAAAGTGAAAGATGTATGTATGTGTACATGAAATGGACGTGTGTGTTTGTGTGTGTGTGAGAGAGAGGAAGAGAGAGAGAAAAGTGAGTGAAGGGGTGTGTTGTCATGTATACGTACATACATCAATACATATGCATACATCTTTTTTGTATGTGCATGTGTGTGTGTGAGAGAGAGAGAGAGTGTGTGTGTGTGTGTGTGTGAGTGAGTGTGTGTTCTCATGTATGTGCAAGTGGCACATTCTCTCTCTCTCTCT
>NC_069002.1:26815950-26817924 GCF_001194135.2 Octopus bimaculoides
TGGATAACCTCTACCCGTCAAATAACCCTTATTTGTCTTTGCCTATCAATTAGTCTTTGACTGTCAAATAACTTTACCTGTCAAAAAAGCCTTTGCCTGTCAGATAAACTTTAAATGTCAGTTAGCTTTTACCTGCCAAATAGCCTTTAACTGTCTAATGGACTTTATAGATTTTACCTGTTAAAAAAACCCATTACCTATCAAATAGCTTTTATCTGTTTTGAACGCTCCTATTAAGGTTGTTTTGGATGGTTTAATTTTTTTCCTTTTTGTTTTTCTTTTTTTTTTTTTGCCTACCCCGTAACTGTGAACGTGTATTGACACTGAAGCAATTACATATCATGGAAGAACAATTTCAGTCATATTAAGAATACAAAAACCGGTTAAATTTACTTTTTATTTACTTGCTGGTGTCATAAAACTTTTGTCACACCACTGCAACTGGCTCACTGGAAACAGCTTCAAATGACATTATCAGAACATAGGATGCATGGATTTCTGCGTCATTGCATATTGTCAACTATGGGTATCAAGTCACCTTTCATAGCCATCAAGGGCTCGTTCCTCCTATATTAGAATAGCAAGTGGTACATTTGGTGATGAACACAACACTTTATCAAGCTAGATCTAATTAATTAGAGGCACAATAAGCAGTGTTTGATGAAACATAGGTGAGTACAATAATAACTAACATATTGATGTACATTTGAACATAGATGGCCCAGTTGTATGTTTTATAAATTTATCTGTAAAGAGAACTTCTTTCTCTTGTGACAGTTTCCACAGCCTATGTCTTTTCTTTATCCAAGTGTACACGCACATATTAAATACAATTGTACACGATTATATTTCATTCAGTGCTTCTTAGTTCACCTCTAATTAATTAAGCAGTTTTTAGGTTTTCAAATGACTAAAATTGGCTCCTCTATAATATAATTGCCAGTTTCATTTGAGTTTAATTTGAAAAATAACCAGTTGGAAATGAATTTAAGCTATTTCCTTAAATTCAAATGATATCTGGTTGCTGTACATTTGTTAAGAGAGATAAAGAAAATTTCTAAGAAATATATTTAATAACGAAGAAATGTTACTACAAAACCAGATTGAAAGTTAAGTCATGCTCTTTTGATACCAACCCACCTTTGACCACCCCTTGTGATACAAACTTCCTGTTTTAATGTAATCTCAGTTAAAAATATCCATTAAAACTTCACGTTCATTGAAGTTTCAAATACCATTTTAATAATGGCAAAATTATTTTATTAAACTTTTCATTATTTTCAAAATTAATTGAAACAAAGGCAATGCATTTCAATAGAAAACTGGTAACAAAAAGGTTAAATTCACCAGTTTAAACGATTCTTTAAATCTTTTGCTGTTTTCAGTCATTGGACTGTGGCCATGGCCATGCTGAAGCACTGCTTTCAGTCATTTAAGTTGATCATTTTGACTTATTTTAATCTAGTATTTCTTCCATCGATCTCTTTTTATTGAATTCCTAGATTAGTAGACTTAAAACTAAACAACACCTGTTTTTAGACCACAAGTACCACCACCATACACACCAATACAAAGACAGACACACACACATATACATGTGTGTGTGTATGCCTGTATATACATATATGTACATATATACACTCACACATATGTACTTACATCATTATCTCTTACTTGTTTCAATCATTTGGCTACGGCCATGCTGGTGCACCACCTTGAAGGGTTTTAGTCAAACAAATCAACTCCAGGACTTTTTTTTGAAGCCTACTACTTATTCTATCAGTCTCTTTTGACCAAACTGCTAAGTTACAGGGACGTAATCACACCAACATCAGTTGTTAAATGGTGATGGGGGACAAACACAGACAAATACACACACACACACACACACACACACACGTATGGCAGGCTTCTTTCAGTTTCCATCTTTGAAATCCACTCACAAGGCTTTGGTTGGCCTGAGGCTATAGTAGA
>NC_069002.1:26818742-26820974 GCF_001194135.2 Octopus bimaculoides
TATATAGCAGGAGTGGCTGTGTGGTAAGAAGCTTGCTTCCCAGCCACATGGTTCCGGGTTCAGTCCCACTGCATGGCACCTTGGGCAAGTGTTCTTTACTATAGCCTCGGGCCAACCAATGCCTTGCTAGTGGATTTGGTTGACAGAAACTGAAAGAAGCCTGTCGTATATATATATATGTGTGTGTGTGTGTGTGTGTGTGTGTGTGTGTGTGTATTTGTGTGTCAGTGTTTGTCCCCCTCCATCCCATCGCTTGACAACCACTATTGGTGTGTTTACGTCCCCTGTAACTTTGCAGTTCAGCAAAAGAGACTGATAGAATAAGTACTAGGCTTATGAAAAATAAGTCGTGGGGTTGATTTGTTCAACTAAAAGCGGTGCTCCAGCACGGCTGCAGTCAAATGACCAAAACAAGTAAAAGTATATATATATATATATATATATATATATATAATAGGCTTCTGTACAATTTCCATCTAAGTATCAGTTAAACTTTCCCAGCATGTTGTGCAGTGGAATTGAACTCAGGACTATGTCAAGGCAAGGCAAACTTCTTAAACCTCACTGCCATGCCTTCACCCCTATAAACATTTCCGTTTACCAATTCTCATAACAACAGCGTAATATCTGGAATCAACCACAAGAGAAAATGGTAAAAACAAATAAAGATGGAACTCATAACACACAACGAACACTTAAAAGGAAATGTATTCCCTTTGGCAATTGCTGGATATTATTGGAGAACTAAAACGTTTACTGAAGGATTCTTTATTATTTTTCCTATACCGATTCTCTTATATTTCAAATCCAATGTCAATAATGGTCCTAAAATATATATGATGAAATCCAGAACTGTAATTCTTCACTGTAAAATTATGATGCAGAATTTGTCAAACTCTGCTAAACCTCAATTTGTGTTTGGTGATATGTTCCAGCTAAATGCCAAAAGTCTGTAACATTCACCTATTTGTAGAAATATTAAACTGTTGACCCATTGAAGGAGCTTGTACATGTTCCCTTGACCTAGTGAAAATAACAGCTATATCTCCCTCAAATCATACCTTTCTGTGATTGGGTTTTTCTTTTTTTTTTTTTAACCAATTAGTACAGGAGGGAAGATCAGCTTTTGGAATTCTTTATATTCTTAGGGTCTCTGAGATTGATGCAAGGATTGTCACTGCTTAATTCACCAACCAACTTATAGAATTCTGGTTGCTTCCACCCCCACCCCCACCCCATGGCAACAACCAGCACCAGTGAATTAGTTTACCATGTCACACACAAGACTGAACGGCCTTGATGACTGAAAGACTGACCAGGAGAGAGAGAGACAGATTGAGAGAGAGGGGAGAGGAGGAAGATGACAAGTGAGGCATTGAGAAGAGTTAAAGTATGCAGGGTGGAACAGGTTAATTGTTGTGAGAGAGAGCGAGAGATAGGGGTCAGTGTTAGGTGAGGAGTGTAATTAACCCTTTAGCATTCAGATTAAGTCAGCTTTAATCTAATTAAGTCAAATCTTGTGCAGTAAAATCTAATGCTTAATTCGCATAGTTTAGAATTAATCATGCATTATCTCATAGCTTTGAGATTTTGATATGGTTGTTTATTTTTAGAATGATATTGTAGGTTGGTACTCCAGCATGGCCGCAATCAAATGACTGAAACAAGTAGAAGAATATATATATATAGACCACTGAAATCTACAAGTTTTTTTTCATTCTCTCTCTGTTTATTTTCTCTTATTCCTCTCTGTTGAAGAGCATAGGCTCGAAACGTAAAAGACTTTTTCATTTTTCCCGAGTGTCAAACTAATACACTTGCTTGTTGTTCATACATCTGTCTCCATCTTTTGTTTCTCTATAAATTTCAATTATATATATATATATATATAACATATACAAGAATACTTGGGGATGGTCATATTGCCAGTTTAGCCAATAAAAACACACGCACTGTATATTTGGTGTTAATTTTTTTTTTTTTTCAGCTTTATATTACATTAATCTTAATCTTAATCTTATTTCGGCCAGAGTTCTTTCGTCACACTTCTGTGACCTCATCAGTGGTCCTTTGTTTCCTTCTTTCTTATGTGTGTCTCACCTTGCTAACTATCAGCCATTTTGTCAACACACGATTTTGTTCAACCATTTTGTTCAGCCATTTTGTTCAACACACGATTTCACATAAAAAATCTTGCAAAACAAATATGTAAACGGAATATACAAGAATATA
>NC_069002.1:26824786-26825901 GCF_001194135.2 Octopus bimaculoides
TACACACACATATATATATATATATATATACACATATATACATATATATATATATATATATATATCTTCTTCATCATCATCATCGTCGTTTAACGTCCGCTTTCCATGCTAGCATGGGTTGGACGATTTGACTGAGGACTGGTGGAACCCGAAGGCTACACCAGGCTCCAATCTGATTTGGCAGAGTTTCTACGGCTGGATGCCCTTCCTAATGCCAACCACTCCGAGAGTGTAGTGGGTGCTTTTATGTGCCACCGGCACGAAATCCAGTCAGGCGATACTGGCAACGGCCACGCTCAAAATGGTGTATTTGATGTGTCACCCACATAAGAGCCAGTCCAGGGGAACTGGCAACGATCTCGCTCGAAAGTCCTTACACATGCTGCGGGCACAAGTGCCAGAAAGGCGACGCTGGGCAATGTCTGTTTTCCATGTTAGCATGGGTTGGACAGTTTGATAGAAGATGGCAAACCAGAGAGCAGTCCAGGCTCTAATGTCCGTTATGGCTCGGTTTCTATGGCTGGATGCTCTTCCTAACACCAACCATTTTACGGAGTGCGCTGAGTGCTTTCTACATGCCACTGGCACAGCTAAGTTACCTTGTGCCTTGCTGTAATCAAGGAGACCCGTCCTCCACAGCAGAAGTATTTCAGCCCCACTCCACCCTGGTGAAGAGGATTGGCCTGTGCCACATAAAAGCACCCGGAACACTCTGTAAAGTGGTTGGCATTAGGAAGGTCATCCAGCAATAGAAACCGTACCCGCTTAGACTGGAGTCTGGAGCAGCTCCCCAGCTTGCCAGCTCTGGTCAAACCATCCAACTCCCATGAAAGCAGAAGTCAAATGATGATGATATATATATATATGTGTGTGTGTGTGTGTGTGTGTGTGTGTGTGAAGGCATGTGGCTTAGTGGATAGGGCATTCCACTCATGATCATAAGGCCGTGAGTTCAATTCCCGGCAACACGTTCTGTCCTTGAGCAAGACACTTTATTTCACGTTGCTCCAGTCCACTCAGCTGAACTGAGTCATACCTGTATTTCAAAGGGCCAGCCTTGTCACACTCTGTGTGACAAGGCTGAATCTTCCTATGAACTACATTAAGGGTACACG
>NC_069002.1:26826182-26834461 GCF_001194135.2 Octopus bimaculoides
TATATATATACATATATATATCATATATATATATATATACATATATATATGTGCTATATATATCATATATATATATATATACATGTATATATATGTGATATATATCATATATATATGATTGGCTTCTTTTCTAATGTGTGTGTGTGTTACTATCTTGTTGCCTCTCCATTGCATGATACTTGTGAGTGAATGTTACCCTCATGCCAGTAGACTCCTTTGTTTCTTATCTTCCAAGACATGTCTAGTAAAGGACCAAAGACTTGGAAACAGGTGAGGATTAAAAACAGGAAGAGCATCTGGCTTTAGAAACTCTGCCGTAACAAATACTGTCTGACCCATACAAGCATGGGAAAGTGGACATAAAATTGATGATGATGACAACGGTGACAATTTCCAATTTTTAAAGACTGCATCGCATTTTATATGCTTGTTTCTGTTTTAATGAACCATAAAGTAACGTAAAACCATCCCATACGAAAATTTAGAATCTGTTACTAAATACACAAATGCATACACAAACACACGTACACTCTGCAATTGCTGCTACACACAAGTGGCTCTCTGCTCACGGTTACAACAAAGGCTGTACGAAGTATAATTAAGTACTTGTATCTGTTTACAAGACACACAATGCAACATAAGGCCATCCCACACACATTTATGTTCTAAGCGCTTCCACACTCTCCTCCCTCTCTTTCTAACACACATATACAAATACACATTTGCATTTTGCGACTGGTGCTATGCAAGCAGTTCTCCGCTCACCATTTTACCAATGGCTGTTCAAAGCAGAAATTCAAGTACTTTTAATGAATTCTTTCAGCAGAGATAATATCTATTAACATAGATATAAAATGTCAGCCTGTAGATGGTTTTGCAGGATCGGGTTTTCCTTCAAAATCAGATAATGCAGCAAGTGTAATATGCAGTTATCTACACTAATTAAATATGCTCTGATAAAATAGTTTTAATTTGAAGTGATTATATGAGCGTTATCAGTGATATAGATGCACCTATCATCTGTTACCAAATTAATGAGGATAATAATATACATACAATCATACATGTGCGAGTGTTTGTGTATAGAAGTAAGCATGTGTGTGAACATGAGTGTGTGTGTTAGAAAGCGAGCGAGAGAGAGCAAAAGAGAGAGTGTGAGTGAACATGTGTAAGTGTTCATGTGTGATGTGTATGGAGATGAAAGGGGTTGTGAGTGCGTGTGCACCAGTGTGTGTATGTATGTGTGTGTTAGAAAGCGAGCGAGAGAGAGGTGTGTGTGTGTAAATATTTCAGCTGTTCACAAAGCCAGGCAACTAAAACCACTTCTTTACCGAATGTTGTCTAATTATTTTATCAATTGGAATCTCACTACACATACCTGTTGTCATTGCTCTTTTTAGTGGCAGTGGTTGTGGTGGTGGTGGCGACGGTGGTGGGGTTGGCATTAATAGTAGTGGTGACATTGTTTAGTCCCAAAACAGCCCTGACTGAGTGTAAACCTGTTATCAAAAGCATTCCGGCTCTGACCACCCCTCCCATGTTTCCTTTCTCTACAAGCCTAGTGCACCCCATTTTACATAATTGCAATATGTCCTTCATTTTTTTAAGCCAGTAAGATTTGTTTGAGGGAGATTTAGCTTCTACTTCTAACAGGCAAATCATAATCATCATCATCAAACGTCTGTTTTCCATGCTGGCATGGGTTGGATGGTTTGACTGGAGCTGGCAAGGCCAGGGGTTGCACCAGGCCCCATTACCTGTTTTCACATGGTTTCTATGATCGGATGCCCTTCCTAATGCCAACCACTCCATAGAGTGTACTGGGTGCTTTTTATGTGGCACCATCATTGGTATCAATTCTGCTCTGGTGGATGGGTTTTCTTGAGTACATCAATACACCAGGTACCTCAGTTCAGTCCTTAGTTATCTCCTTTGTGAGGCTCAGTGTCTTGAAATCGATCCTCAATACTTCATCCCCTGTCTTCCTAGGTCTCTTCCACAAGTTCCATCCACTTTTGTATGTCTAACCCCAACCACTTACCAGAGTGTGCTGGGTGCTTTTTATGTGCCACCAGCACAGGTGCGTTAACACAGCATTGGCACAGGTGCCTTTTAAGTGGCACCGACACCTGAAAGGACAAGCCTGTATATGTAGAAAACAGGGATTTTGCTTATCTTGACATGTCTTATCAAGTACAGCAAATCGCCACATCTCCCGGTCCCTTGTCATTTCCTCAATGAAACCCAGCATCCCATGTCTTCCTCCCTCCACAGGTACCCTCTGTCCACAATTAGGGCTTAGCATTTCGCTATGTAGCTCTCTACATCCATATGAATCATACAACCAAACCACCATCGTCTTCTCTCTTGCATATGGCATCAAATTCCTCTTATGCCCAACTTTTCCATCAATACCTGTACACTGATGTTTCTACATCCAGTGGAACATACTAGTTTCTTGTTGACTTACATGTGATATAAATTGATGTTATTTAACCCCAGGTGAGCCTTGATGTAGCAAACTTGTGATTAAAAATCTTCCAACCATGACCATCCTATCTGCTTTGAGGTTTAAGTCTATAACAACATCTTGCAATCTATCCTTTCATTTTTTAACCCTTTACCTGTCCTGCATATCACCTGTGCACCTGGTGTCCATGCATCGTATATGATGCACACTCACAATTTATTTCCACCACCAGATTAACTTGAGACTTATGAAAAGAAAGCTTTCTGTTACCGAGATCGTCTGAAACAAGGGCTGACTAAGAGTCTGAAAACAACAAGCATGGGTGTTTAGGACAAACTTATGAAAATGGGGACAAGATGGTAACGTGTGATTTTTTAGTCTATTGCTGCTATTTGTAGCAGGCTGAGTGACCATAAACAAGTTTCCATATTAACTTATGGTTTGTTCATTCACTTAACAGCCAATTTTTTCCATGTTAGTATGGGTTAGATGAATACATATTATTGAGGTAATGTGTTACAGTTGAATACTCTTCCTGCCACTCACCTTTATCTATTTTTCAAGTAAGGAGTTATCTTGTTTCACATGTCTTTGAAAGCACAAAGCCAGCTCATGGTTCTCTTAAAAGAAGTGACAAAGCAACACCAATTGCTACCCGCAATTTTTGTAGAGCACAAATTTAAACAAACACAGGTAGGTCCACCCACACAAAGGGCTTATTTCAGTTTCCATCTTCCAAATTTACTCATAATGCTTTGGTTAGTCCCAGGGCTACAAAAAAATGTACTTAATCAAGGTGCTACACATGGGATTGAACCCACAAACATATGGTTGTGAAGTGAACTTCTTAACCACACAGCCGTGCTTGCACCAGTTGGTGATATTATGATGGTCTCTTAGTATTTAATATTGGTATTGTTGTTGTATGGTTGTGGTTGGACCGAGATACCTGGTGCCTTGCTGTACTGAAGAAGGCCCGTACTCCACAGCAAAAGTGTTAAGGCCTCTTCCCCTTGGTGAAGAGGATTGGCCTTCAAGAGCCCTGTGCTGGTGCCACGTAAAAAGCGATCATGCAATGCCATCTTAAAAGCACCCAGCACACTCTGTAAAGTGGTTGGCGTTAGAAAAGGCACCCAGCTGTAGGAACCATGCCAAATCAGACTGGAGCCTGGTGCAACCTTCCAGCGTACTAACCCCAGTCAAACCATCCAACCCATGCCAGCTTGGAAAATGGACACTAAATGATGATGATGATGATGATATCCCAGCTCTATGTGAGGACTCCTACCTGTCATAGACAACAGTTGAAGGTTCCATAATTTCTTGGTAAACAAACGGTACAGATGATTTATGCATAGTGGTCAAATGTTTGTCCTGTTCATTAGGTCACACCCGCCATCAAATCAACATTGCCTGACCAGGTGCACGGTGTACCACATGTCAGATGTCAAAATGATCATAGAATAATGTTAGATGAAGTGTTTTGCTCAAGAACACAACACACTGCCTGGTCTGGAAATCGAAACCATGATCACGAGATCATGAGTACAACATCCTAACCATTGAACCACACATCTTCACTTTATGTGACACAGAAGCTGACCTAACACTACAGCAGCTCTAGATGATGTAAAGATAACTGTGGCTCCCATGCCGGTGGCACGTAGGGAGCACCATCCAAGCATGGCCAATGCCAGTACTGGCCTTCATGCCAGTGGCACGTAAAAAGCACCCACTATAGTCTTGGAGTGGTTGGTGTTGGGAAGGGCATCCAGCTATAGAAACCTAGCCAGATCAGATTGGAGCCTGGTGCAGCCTTTTGGCTCGCCAGCATGGAAAGTGGACGTTAAACGATAATGATGGTAGGGTAGGTTTGAGAGGTCAGATCTGACCAGTTTGAAAATAAAACAGACAGAGTATTTTGGCTGGATATGGCTTATTTAAATGCCAAATTCTGCATGACACAGAGGGGGTTGATCTCATCTAATTAACTTTTATGAATGGTTGCTTCCTTCTTGTGTGTCTGGAGTTTTAGGACTTTAAACATCTCACTCCTGTTCTGAAGATGGTAAGAGTTTTCTGAAGAAGAATTAATTTAGCTCAACTTTTAACATTCTGTTTTTAGTTTTGTGTGAAAACCTGTTGACCTTGGTAGAACTTGAACTCAGAACACATGAAGCCAAAATGTTAACCACAAATCACTTCAAATGATGTTCAAAATTTCAGTGATGTGGTTGTTTTTTTTTAAAATTACATTGTAGGGTAGGTTTGAGAAGTCGGATCTGGCCAGCTTGAATATAAAACAAACAGAATATTTTGGCTGGATATGACTTATTTAAATGCCAAAGAGTTAAGTTCTCCTGTGAAAGAATTCAGTTTCTAAGAACAATTTTGGATCTGGATTTTGGATTTAACTCCTATTATAGAAATACAATGGGTCTTTAATAAATTTTGCCATGATAAACTTCACAATATTTTACAATAGAATTTTTATTTCGTTTTATTTATTCTTTTGTGTTACATTTTGTATTCCAACAAAGCTTCAACCTAAAAAAAGGAAATGTTTTGTATCTTAATTGAGTTTATTTCTTTTAAAAAGGTCATTTGTTAAGTTGCTTTAGGTGTTCAGTCTTTTAGTTTCACCTCCAACATGTTTTCAGATTCTTGAAATGGTAAACAAAGCTATTTTTCTTCTATATTAATTCACTTTTTATAGCCTTTTGATAAAAACTGGGTTTTTTTTTAGTTTGTGAAATTTGCCTCACGCCTAATTGTTTGTAACTTTTTCAATAAAGAATGTTTCTAAAAAGCCACACGGGCATAGATATAGCCTTCAACTTTATTGATGCCAACTCTCCTTAGACCTCCCCTTGTCCTACAGTACAAACTTCCTGTTTTAAACTCATGTGAATTGAAATCCACAAACATTTCATTTACATTTACATTCCAAAAACCAGCTTAACCTTTGCCTATCCAAAGTAATCTCATAAGTTTGTCCTAAACATCCACGTTTGTTTTCGGACTTTTAATTTAGTCCTTGTTTCTGAGTAACATAAAGCTTTCCTTTCTTAAGTCCCAAGTTGAAAAAAATTGGGTATCTGTATCAGATATGATACACAGATGCCAAAGAAATATGTCTTGTGTGTTAAATGCTCTACACTAGAAAGGTAAAGGGTTAGGAATGAAGTTGTTTTACTCAATTCTTCATTATTTTCAAAATTAATAGTGTAGCAAACTCATAAGAGGCGGAGAGAGAACATAATTTCTCATTGGTTGAAAATTATTGTCCATATACGAATTCTGAACTTCGTTGAAGGAGTTTTTCACGTGGATTCGTGTATGAACAGTTATATAAATCCTGATTTTCGGCAAACTCTCCAGTGATCGTTGGACGGCCACTCAAATCCACGACAATAGAAACAAATGCAGTGTATTCCTATAGGAATATGGCAACAAGAGGAATAACTCTTTTGATACCAACCTGTCTGTGACTGCCCCTGAGTCTATGATACAAATATCCTGCTTTGAAAACGATCTCAAAATTCCATGTTAATTTATGTTGCAAACACCACATTAACCCTTTGTGGGTCAGCAGGGTTGGAATTACACAAAAGGCCATTAGGGGGCTCCATTTTATTTTCACGCATTTCTGCACTATCCATAAAGTAATATTTGTTTAACCTTGTATATATGGGTGAGTGCATGATGCAGAATAAGAAATTTAGAACATTTTTTTTATAGTTTTATAAACTATACATATAGCACTAAATATAAAATAAAACAAAAAGAATAAAAGAAAAAAATGTATATCGATTCATACCAGTACAAATACGAAGAAAATTGACTTATAGTTCATCAGAATATCTGAAGAAAGAACAGAAAAAATAATTTCACAGAAGGCCAATGGGAAGCAGCTGGAACCCCAATGACCATTTTGTGCTATAAAACCCTTGTGACTAGAAATTTGTAACTCAATATTTGTATGTGCATACGTAAACTATTGACAATAAAAGTCATGAGATATCACTTAGATAAAAAAAAATGTAAAAGTTGCATAACTTTTAAAATTTGCTGTGGTTCCAAGGGACCCCGCTGGCCCAGGAAGGGTTAATAATGACAGAGTTATTTTACTAAATTTTTCAGTAGTTTCAAAATTAATTGAAACAAATAGTGTTCTTCACAACTGCTTAACCTCCCAAGTTAACCTGTTATATCTACTATTATTATTATTATTATTATTATTATTATTATTATTATTATTATTATTATTATTATTATTATTGTTGTTGTTGTTGTTATTGAGGCAGCAAGCTGACAGAGTCATTAACACACCGGGAAAAATACTTTCATCTGCTGCTACTTTCTGAGTTCAAATTCCGCCTAGGTCATCTTTTTAAGTACCAGTTGTGTACTGGGGTTGATCTAGTTGACTGGCTCCCTCCCCCAAAATTTCTGGCCTTATGCCTAGAGTAGAAAAGATTATTATTATCATTTCAATTCTGTTGGGAGATTCCTGTTTTTTGTTCATTTTTTTATTTCATTTTTCTGCACATCAATAGCATCAGAAGAATGCGTTTACATTCCTGTTTAACCCACAGTAGGGCTTTGTAATATAAATATAAATTTATCCCAGTATTTTTGATTGATGCTGTGTTATGCATCTTTAGAAGCAGCCTTCAGCCACAAACAAGAATTACTTGGTAACATGTACCAAGCTATCAGTAACTGTTTTAAGTACCTGTATAATCATGTACAGACATGGGGCACTTTCTTAACCCTCTTGCTCTTTGATCTCTGACCCAGCTGGAGGGAGAGAAATAAAGTATCTTGCTCAAGGACACAATGTGGCACCCAGTCCAGGAATTGAACCCTTGACATCATGACTGTCAACCGGACCACCTTAACCACTAGGCTATGGCACCTTCAGATATTGCACGTAATATATGTGGGTGGGGAGGGAAGGAGGTTGGTTTGATTTTTGATGGATTGGATTTGATTGAACTTGGTTGCATTTCGTCATTCACTCATGATTTTTTGTTTTTCAATTTTATTTGCAGAGCAATAAAATTAGATTGTAATAATGCAGCCAGTCCTGACCGATATGGACATTATAGAGAAGCAAAATATTGCCAAACTAAGCACCATTGGCTTTGGAAAGTAAGTAGAATCTGCCATTTCCATAAGACATTATTTTGTCACAGAAACAGTCTATGTTTTGTCACACACACACACACACACATATATATATATATTTATGTATATATGTATTTATTTATATGTGTATGTATATCTTAATGTTTTTTTTTTTATGTGACGTTATAAATAAAAACAATTTTATGTTAATGAGCACTAACAGATTGAAATTTAGAAATCACTTTTACCATTTTCCTTCTAAGAATATTACACACATAAATATGTATGTGTGTGTGTGTGTGTGTATCATGCTGGTGTCATGTTAAAAGCACTGGCACTGGTACCATATAAAAATCACCCAGTACACTCAATGGAGTGACTGGCTTTAGGAAGGGCATCCTGTCATAGAAACCATGCCAGAACATACAATAGGGCCTGGTGCAGCCTCTGATCTTACCAGCTCTGGTCAAACTGTCCAACCCATGCCAGCATGGAAAACTGATGTTAAATGATGACGATAATCATCATCATCATCATCATCATCGTTTAACGTCCGCTTTCCATGCTAGCATGGGTTGGACGATTTGACTGAGGACTGGTGAAACCGGATGGCAACACCAGGCTCCAGTCTGATTTGGCAGAGTTTCTACAGCTGGATGCCCTTCCTAACGCCAAC
>NC_069002.1:26835048-26837773 GCF_001194135.2 Octopus bimaculoides
TATATATATATATATATTTAGATTTAGATTCAAAATTGAATATGGTACTTATGTTTAGGCACCAGAATATAGTATGGTATTATCAAAAAACCATTCTAAAAGCATATATATATATATATATATATATATTTATGTATGTATTTGTGTGTCTATGTTTGTCCTACCACCACTGCTTGACAACCAATGTTGGTGTGTTCACATCCCCGCAACTTAGCCGTTTGGCAAAAGGGACTGAAAGAATAAATACTAGGCTTACAAAGAACAAGTCCTGGACTTGATTTGTTTGACTAAAGGCAGTGCTCCAGCATGGCCACAGTCAAAATGGCTGAAACAAAAGAATCGAATACCTGTGTAGAACAGCACCTTAACCCTTTAACTACCAAGACTGACCGTTTTGAGATGCTATTTGAAGTAAAAGCTTCAATTTACTTATCATCATTATTTACATTTGACTGATATTTGTCCTCATTTTGTTTGTTGTTAACACAACGTTTTGGCTGTGGTAGGTTATACAAAGGCGAAACATGCCGCCCCTCAAAATAAGGGTAGAGGAACATCGCAAAGCTGTGACACGAGGAGATATTAATAAATCAGGTATAGTTGATCATTTGTGGAAAAATGGAGACCACCTCTCCCTGTGGGATGAAGTTAAAATAATAGACAGGGAACAACACTGGAAAATACGAAAACTAAAAGAAGCAGCACATATGCTAGGACACAACAACCTCCTAAGCAGACAGAGTGCAGATATGAGTAGCATATAGGAACTGGTATTAAGGAAGGATAGGAAAATATTAGATTTATAAGCCCTAAAATTCACTCCATAGTTGCCCACAGGTATATAGTGTAGTGGTTAAGAACACAGGCTAGTAACCCCAAGATTCCAAGTTCGATTCCAATAACAATAATAATAATGATAACATTGAAAAATACCTTAGGAATGAGAACCAAGGTTTGAAATTTTCCCAAGACAACTGACGAAGGCTGGAGGGTATATCAGCTGAAACGTTGTGTTGACAACAAACAAGATGAGGACAAATATCCGTCAAGTGTAAATAATGTAAATAATGAAAATGACACATATAAGACGTAACATCTGTTTCAACTCAAAATATTACATCAAGAATCATGCAAAACACACACACACACACACACACACACACACACATCAACTATTTATTATTGTTAAAAGTGGCAAACTGGCAGAATCGTTAGCAAGCTGGGTAAAATGCTTAGCAACATTTCATCTGTCTTTACATTCTGCCAAGGTCAACTTTGCCTTTCATCCTTTCAGTATCGATAAATAAGTACCAGTCGAATACTGGGGTTAATGTGATCGACTATTCCCTCCTCCAAAATTGCTGGCCTAGTGCCAAAATTTGAAACCATTATGCTTATTTGTATTGTTAAGGTTGGGAGTGGCATTAGGGTTGATGTAATCGACTAGCCTCTTGCCCCCAAAATGTCATGCCTTTTGCCTATAGTTGAATGCATTGTTATAATTATCATTGAGTGACTGAGCAGTGCATAAAGTGACACTGGGGTACAAATATATGAAGCTCAGTATATCCATCGTAACTACCTGTCTGATAAGGGTACACCAGGTACATACATCACAACCATATGTGCTCGCCATATTGATCTCATACCATGACATACAGTGTATGACCTTGCAGGTGAGACCCAATTAGAATTTTCTTCAGGTTGAGTAGCCCATCCTGCTCAAAAGGTCCTTGAATAAGGGTTGTTTAAGGATGAACAAAAAACACCCATTGTTTCCAGAGTTGAATTATTCAAATCCAAAGAATTCCTCTCAACACATGGCTATGATGCTTCCCCTACTACTTCTGCTCCTGATCAGAGATGCCCATATTGTCAGCCACCAAGGGACATGCTCAACTGGTTAAGGTCAAACAACTGACAAGCAAATCTGTGGTATTGAGCAGAATATTTGCTGTAGCCCATCTTTTACACCAAAATAAAACAATGTACATGATAATACTTCCAATCAGTTAAGATCAGAAGTCATAAGTCACTGCCTGGTACTACACCAGGACAGCATTATTATTGAGTGAGAGAGCAGTGCATGCCATCAAATGTACGAATCCCAGTATATTCTTCATGACTACCCGTTTGATAAGGGTACACCAGGCATATGCATCACAACCATATATGTGTGTGACATAGTGATCTCATATCAAGATAAACAGCACATGACCTTGCAGGTGGGACCCAGTTTTTCTTCAGGTTGAGTAGCCCATCCCACTCAAAAGGTCCCTGAATAAGGTTTGTTTAAGAATATTGAACAAAACAGTGTCTGTCTTTGTTCTGAGTTCAAATTCTGCCATAGTCAACTTCGCTTTTTATCCAATCAAATAGCCCTTCCCTAAATTCCAGGCCTTAAGAAACCATCACTAATTATTATTATTATTATTATTATTGGGCTTGCGAAGACTTATTGGGGCAAGCGAAAGCGAAACCGTCAATGGCACTTGTACCCAGCATCGCCTTCCTGGCACTTGTGCCAGATGGCACGTGTAAAGACATTCGAGCGAGATCGTAGCCTGTGCCGCCGAACTGGCTCCTGTGCAGGTGGCACGTAAAATACACCATTTTGAGCGTGGCCATTGCCAGTACCGCCTGACTGGCTTCGTGCCGGTGGCACGTAAAAGCACCCACTACACTCTCGGAGTGGTTGGCGTTAGGAAGGGCATCCAGCTGTAGA
>NC_069002.1:26837783-26847602 GCF_001194135.2 Octopus bimaculoides
ACCGCCTGACTGGCCTTCGTGCCGGTGGCACATAAAAGCACCCACTACACTCTCGGAGTGGTTGGCGTTAGGAAGGGCATCCAGCTGTAGAAACTCTGCCAAATCAGATTGGAGCCTGGTGTAGCCATCTGGTTTCACCAGTCCTCAGTCAAATCGTCCAACCCATGCTAGCATGGAAAGCAGACATTAAATGATGATGATGATCATCATCATCATCATTATAACATGAAGGCACTCAGCCTAGTGGTTGGGTGTTGCACCCATGATCACCAAATCATGGGTTTGATTCCAGGAGTGAGTGGTGTGTTGTGTTCTTGAGCAAAACACTTCATTCCATGTTGTTCTGTGATCATTTCAACTTGCGACATATGGCACTTTTGTGCACCTGATGGGGAGAGTGAGTTAATGTACAGCACGAACGTTTGATCCCTATAAACAAACCATTTGTGCAGGTCATTCAGGAAACACTGAACTCTCATATGTCACCTTTGACGGGAGAGTCCATCTCTGTTATTGTTATTATCATTATTATTATTATTATTATTATTATTATTATTATTATAAAGGTAATGAGCTAGCAGAATCTTTAGTCTCAGACAAAATTCCGAGCACTATGTCTTCTCTCTGAAGTCAACTTTGCTTTTCGTGTTTTTATGAGAATAATCTTAAGTCCCAGGCAAGTGCTGGGGTTGTTGATATCCACTAAGGCACACCACCCTCAAAATTGCTGACCTTGACCCTAAATCAGAAACCATTATGTGTGAGTGAGTGTGTCTGTGTGTGTGTGTATACATGCTGTCTTCATGTGTTTCATTAACCCTTTAGTGTTTAAACCGGCCATATCTGGCCCAGATATTTCTTCTGTTTTATGTTCGAACTGGCCTGATCTAACCTCTCACAACTACCCTACAATGCCATTCTAAAAATAGACAATAACAGCATCAAAATCTCAAAGTTATGAGACAATATATTATTAATTCAAAACAATATGAATATGAATAAATAAGTTTTACATTTGACAGAGTAATTTGAACACTAAAGGGTTAAACTGAAATTTAAATCAAGCTTGTTTTTCCTTCTTTTCAGTTATCTTTTGTATTTGAGGAAATCCGAGTGATGAAGAACTACGAAGGAATAGTATTACTTCTAGAAGAGGATTATTATGTATCAGAAGACACAATCACCGTGTTACAGATGTTACAAAACCTCAGGAAAAAGTCAGTGAATTCTCATATTCTATTCGTTCTTTAGATGTCTCCCACCCCAGCTTTCATTGCCCTCTTTCTTACAGGTATTGGATATTACGTTAACCAAGATAGTTTCCCTGTATTGGTCATTCCTCTAACATCTTCCAGAGCCACTGGCATGTCCAAATGAGTAATAAAAAGCTTGTTTTGATGTCTTGTGTTCCTACGTTTCACACCCTGTAATAACAGCACATTGGTTTTTTGCTGAACCATGACACACAGATCTTAGCTGCAGTCAAATTGTGGTTATTTGAGCTGCTAAAAATAACTGCCAATTCTTCCATGCTAATGAAGAACTATTTATGTAGTTGCTTGATATATTAAAAACAGCAATCTAATGCAGGAGCTTCTACTTAGATGCTCAGTCTGCTAGAAAGAGCAGCCAAAACTCCTTGAAATCACTTTCTCCTATTATATAGAAACAAAAATATGAATTACTGATTAAAGCCGTCCCAAATAGGCTGACGGAAGGTTGTGGCGACAGCATATGAGGTGGTCAAGACTGGAGTGCCTTTGTTCATGGGTTTACTCAATCAGGGCTCACCTTGGGCTAAACGACTCCACAGATTGTTGTGTGTGAAACTGGGTGGACAATGAAAACCTATCATAGCTGTGTGTGTGTAAGTCAGTGTGTGCATGTTTTGGGTGTATATATATGTGTATGTATGTGTGTGTGTGTGTGTGTGTGTGTGCATATGAATGTATGTGTATGTGTTTGCATGTGTGTGTGTGTGCATATATACATGTATACGCATGTGTATATATATAAATAAAAGAAAAGAAAATGGAGATAAGGAAGTTAATAATTGTTTACAATTAACAAACTGGTCGTCTTTGAAGATGACCAGTTTGTTAATAATAAACAATTATTAACTTCCTTATCTTCATTTAACTGGATATAAGCTATATGCTTAATATAAACCTATTGTTTTAAGGGAATTTCATTCCCTAACAATACCAGGTTTTGAACCAGTATTTCCTTGGATGCAACCATCCTTTCATGAGGTTAACATATCCTCTCATTAAATTTATATATATATATAAATTAAAGAGGTCTTAGGCCAACAGGTCTTGGGGTCTGACAATAAACCATAAAGTTAAACCCAGAGTAACCCCATAAACCAGCCTTCTAATTAAATTATATATATATATATATATATATATATATATATATATATATATATGACATATATATATATATATATGACATATATATATATATATGACATATATATATATATGCATGTGTGTGTGTATATATATATATATATATATATATATATATACATGTGTTTGCGTGTATATACATATATATATATATATAGGCCAACAGGTCTTGGGATCTGACGATATGCCATAAGGTTAAACCCTTTATGGACAGGAAACCCAGGGTATATATATATAGATATATATATATACATACACACACCTCTGTGTGTGTGTGTGTGTGTGTGTGTGAGAGAGAGAGAGAGAGAATGGAAGACAAGAATCAGTAAGGGCCAAATTACCTTGTGACATCTTATTTGCCTTTACACTCCAGTTATGTCCCTTCATGCTTCAGTTATTCATTTCCCTTTCCCCTAGAAGATGTGAGTAACCATGCAGATCCTCTACAACTACCTGCACTTCCCCCTACCACCACCACCACCACCACATTCTCATAGTTCCAGCCCTTCATCCACGAGCTACATGGTGACCTCAATAGTACAGGTAGCATGAAAAAGGCACCCCGTCTTCACTGTAAAGTGGTTGGCATTCGGAAGGACACCCAGGCATAGAAACCCTACCAAAACAAACATTGGAACACAATGTTGTCCTTGGATACATTGGATCCTGACAAATCGCCCAACCCATGCCAGCATGGTACACGGACGTTAAAGGATGATGATGCGTAGCTCCTTTGCCTCTCCTCCTTCTGAGGCCAATAGAAAATTAAAAACAGATGAAATACTGGAATCAATGTAATTGATTGAAACAATAAAATGCATTGCTCCAGCAAGGCCATGGTCCATTGACTGAAACCAATAAAAGAATCTGTCCAATGTTACAGCTTTGAATATAAAACTTGTTCATTCTTGCAAAAAGTTACCCTTTTTGTTCTTAACCAATATCACTTCACCTTGTTTACCCCCACCAGTTTATCTGTCCTGGGTACCAAGCACAACACAAGTAATAGTAGTAGTAGTAGTGGTGGTGGCAGAAGCAGTGTTCCAATGTTTGTTTTGGTAGGGTTTCTATGCCTGGGTGTCCTTCCAAATGCCAACCACTTTACAGTGAAGATAGGTTGCCTTTTTCATGCTACCTCTACTATTGAGGTCGCCATGTAGCTTATAGAACTTGAAACTCTGGGAGGAAATGGGGCAGCGGATTCTTCTTCTTATTATTATTATTTTTATTATTATTATTATTATTATTATTATTATTATTATCAAATTAATTCTTCCTTTAATCAAAGACAGTGATTAAGACTGAGAATTAACTTCAGTTTCTGTAGTGTTCCATAGATAAGAGCTAAATCTTTTCCTTGGTTGGGACACCAGCCTTTTAACGAGCAGGGCCTCTGTTGGTTAATGTTGCACATGCATCTGCACATTGCACATTGAAGTAGTAGTAGTAGTAGTAGTAGTAGTAGTGGTAGTAGTAATAGTGGTGGTGGTAGTAGTAATAGTAGTAGTTTTCACTTAACAGAGTGCGTTTCAAGGGAGATTTAAAAGTTATTTCGAACAGGTTGCCCAACCAGTTGTCTGCAGACCTGTACAATGTGGGGGCAGGTGGTGGTAAGGGTAAGGGCTTAGTGGTCAGTGAGCTGTGTTTGAAATTCTAAAAGGCTCCAACGCTTTTCATGTAATTACTCAATTACTCGTGTAACTTTTAATTGAGAGATGAAACTGGGGGATTGTTTGTTGCTGTTAATTGATAAAACTGGTTTATTGAATAAATAGACTTTTCAAAAGACTAGGGTCTGTGTGGTGGGGGAGGAGGAGGAGGAAAATTCATTTGAATCTAAAAAGGGGGTTTTGGGTAGTGAAAATGTTGGGGGTCACTGATGTTGAAGGTTTTTTGTTGGCTTCAATAAGTGCAGTTATTCATGATAGTGTGGCTATTGCTGCTGGAATTGGTGGCAGCTGTTGGTGCTGCTGTCGCTGCTGTAGTGTGGCAGCTGCTGTCGGTGACAGTGGTGGTTGCTGCATACATCAATACCAGACCAACTGATGCCTTGTGAGAGAATTTGATAGTCAGAAACTGCAAGGAAGCCCATCATGTGAATATGTGAGGGGTGGGTTGTGCTTCCCTCACCACCACTTGTCAACTGGTGCTGGTTTGTTTACATCCACTTTAACTTTATAGTTCAGACTGGTAGAATAAGTGTCAGACTTGACAACTTAAAATCCTGAGGTCAGTTTATTTGATTAAACCTTTCATGTCGCATGGCCACAGTCCAAAGATTGAAACAAGTAAAAGATAAACGATATATGTACAGACAAACCACATGGTTCTGGGTTCAGTCCCACTGCATGGCACCTTGGGCAAGTGTCTTCTACTATAGCCTCAGGCTGAACAAAGCCTTGCAAGTAGATTTGGTAGATGGAAACTGAAAGAAGCCTATCATGTGTGTGTGTGTGTCTTTGTGTTTGTCCCCCACTCTGCTGCTTGACAACCAGTGTTGGTATGTTTACATCTCTGTAACTTAGCAGTTCGGCAAAATAGATCAACAGAATAAGTACTAGGCTTAAAAAACACAAATCTTGGGGTTGATTTCTTCGACTAAAGCCCTTCAAGGTGGTGCTCCAGCATGGCCACAGTCAAATACCTGAAACAATTAAAAGAATAAAAGAAAGGCTTGAGGAAGACTGACAGTTGCCCTTGCATATTTATTGATTGAATTGACCCCAGTATATGACCAGTACTCATACCGTTGACCCCTTTGAGTTGATTCTGCTAGAGTCGGCACCCTCCATAATAGTTTCTGATTTCAGCACAAGGTCAGTGATTTTGTGTGGTGAGGACTGACCAATGCCACTCTCTATAGAATGGCATTCCTTTTATCCTTTATCATTCAAACCGACCATAACCAGCCAAAATATTCTGCTTCTTCTATGTTGAAACTGGCTGGATCTGACATTTCACACCTACCCTACAATGTGACAGTAAAAATAAACAAATCACATCATTAAAATCTCCAAAGCTCTGAGATAATGTATGATTATTTCAAAACAATGTGAATAATTAAGCATTAGATCTGATCGAGTAATCCAAGTTATTTAATGTTAATCCTTACCCAACTCGGTGTAGATTCTGTCCATGAAGTCTGTTACTGTGCTGGAGGAATGAACCAGTTCTTTTGCATATCACTTATAGAAATTAGTAAAATTAACAAACTTCATTAATTCATTAGATACATCAAGTTATGAAAATGTTCAGTTTTGCACTTAGAGACAAATGATTACAACTGCTTGTAATAATTACATGTTAAAACCCTCAATGAAGCCAGATAACGGGATTATGAATATCGAAGATTAAATATCTGAGAGAATATTTAAGTATTATCTAATGCTTAAAGTAGATTTATTGCTTGCTAAACGATTACTTTAGAATCCAATGAAGACAGTTGCTTGACTCAAGGAACAAGACTTCATTAAATCATAATTGTCTTTAAGTGTTTTCTGGCACCACTCTGCAATTAATCCAGCTTGGTAAATCTAGTTTATTGTCTATTTATGGCCGCTGTAAACTAATAAAATATTTTGCATCATCTGAACGAACTATTTATCGGTTTATGTGTCTTCCAGTCTTTTCATCTTTAATTTGTGGCAATTTCAGAAATGTGGAGGTAATGGGTCTTTTACTGACACAAGCTTCCCTACACCATATTTTGTCCAGTTGAATTAATTCTTTCGTTAATGAGGGGTGGTGGTAGGGGTGAGGATTAGCTTTGGTTTCCATAGCGTTAATTAGATAAGTAGATAAGAACTACAAATCTCTCGTGGCTTGGACCCTGGCCTCTTTACAAGAAGAGCCTCTGTCCGATAGTGATACTCATGCATCTGTACATATGTGGCTAAGTATAGGGGTTAGAAAGCTTGTTTTGCAACCATGTAGTTTCAGGTTCAGTCCTACTGCACGGTACCTTGGGCAAGTATCTTCTACTATAGCCCCAGGCCAACCGATACCATGTGAGACAGAAACTGTGTAGAAACCTGTCGAGTATGTGTGTGTGTGTATAAGTGTGGGGAGAGGGATGTTTGTGGTGTCCCTTACTACTACTTGTCAGCTGATGTTGGTTTGTTCACATCCCCTTAACTTAGCAGTTCAGTGAAAGAGATTGGTAGAATAAGTGTCAGACTTAACAACTTAAAATCCTGAGGTCAGTTTATTTGATTAAACTTTCATGTCACATGGCCACAGTCCAATAACTGAAAAAAGTAAAAGATAACATATATGTACAGACGAACCACATGGTTCCGGGTTCGGTCCCACTGTGTGGCACCTTGGGCAAGTGTCTTCTACTATAGCCTCAAGCTGTGAACAAAGCCTTGCAAGTGGATTTGGTAGACAGAAACTGAAAGAAGTTCATTGTATGTGTGTGTGTATCTATGTGTTTGACATCCGGTGTTGGTGTGTTTATATCCCCATAGCTCAGTGGTTCAGAAAAAGAGACTGGTAGAATAATTACTAGGCTTTAAAAAATATGTCCTGGGGTCAATTTGTTTGACTAAAACCCTTCAAGGCAGTGCCCCAGCATAGCCGTTGTCAAATTACTGAAACAAGTTGACAAATAAAAGAACAAACATTGCCAAGATTTTTTCAGGAAGACTGGCAGTTGCATTTACTTTGAAAGTCTCCTGTCTCTTCACAATGCTGATTTGAACCAATAAAGCTTGGCACCAGTATCGATGCAGACATCACTGCCAGAGCACAACATCCTGGACCAGATACCAGAAGGCATCTTTCCAACCTTCTTACTGCCCCACTAATGCATTGTCCTGGGCTGGCCTTTTTTGCTATTGACCCCAAAAGAATGAAAGGCAAACATGACTTTGGTAGGATCTGAAGTCAGAGCACAGAAAGTTAGAATAAATGCCATAAAACATTCTATCAAAATAGAATTAAGAGGTCCTTTTTTTTTTTTTTTTTTTTTTTTTTTTCTAGTTCTTGTAATTCTTGCAGTGGATTTGAACTTATACTCCAAGAAATCTAGCCAATATTAATTTCATGTAAAGTTAATCGGTAAAGAAAAAAAAAGAAAAGAAAAAAAGGGTATTTATCATTTTACGCAAGTCTGCTTTTAGAAACAGACTCTGCAACAAAATGTCATTGAAAGAATTAATTGCACTGATTTAATTACAAACAAAATCATCATCATTGTTGTCATCGTCGTTTTGGTGTCTACTTTTCCATGGGGTGCAGGATTTTCCTGATGCCAACTTTCATTTGTTTTCCAAGCAAAGTAATATTTCTCCCTGGCCAAAATTGTTCCCATGGAATATTGGAAGCAAACAACACAGCTTGTCTGATAATTTCTCGTTTACAATTTTCGCACATTGCCAAAACCAACACACACACACACACACACACAGAGGCATATGCATGGCTCTGTAGTAAGAAGTTTGCTTCCCAGCCACAAGGTTTCAAGATCAGTCCCACTGCATGCCACATTGAGCAATTGTCTTCTACTATAGCCCCAGGCGCTGACTAAAAGCCTTGTGAGTGGATTTGGAAGATGGAAACTAAAACAGTCCCAGTGTGTGTGTCCCTGACCCCCCCCTTCTCTCTCTCTCTCTCTCTCTTCATACATATTGTGTGTTTGTGTGTTACTCTCTCCTTGCCTTTGTTTTCATGTGTTAGTTGTAAACAAGTGTCCCTGTCATGTAAGTGGTGTCCTTTATTTACAATCTTCTGTGAAAAACATGTTTGGGCATGGGGGGCGGGGAATAGAATAACCCAAGTTGAAAACAGGTGAGAGTTAGCAACAGGAGGGACAAAGAAAATCTGTCTTGACAAAAATATGACAAACTTTTTTCCCAATTTTGCCTCTGAAATCCATTCACAAGACTTTGGTCAGCCCATGGCTATAGTAGAAAATACTAGCCCAAGGTGCCACACAGTGGGACTGAACCCAGAACCATGTGGTTGGGAAGAAGCAACCTTAACCCAACCAAGCCCATGCCATATATTTTGGTAATAATATTTCAGAGTATCAAAATGTGGCAAGCTGGCAGAATCATTTCGTTAGCTTGCTGGACAAAATACTTAGCAGCATTTCATCTGTCTTTATGTTCAGAGTTCAAATTCCAACAAGATCAACTTTGCCTTTCATCCTTTCAGGGTCAAAAAAAAAAAAAAAAAAAAAACAGTTGAGCACTGGGGTTGATGTAATCGACTTACCCCCTCCCCTGACATTGCTGGCCCTGTGCCAAAATTTGAAACCAATATTTCAGGATATCAAACAAATGACCAGGTGCCTATTGATACTGATTTCCATTACTGCTGCATAGCAATCCCGGTTCTACCATTTACATCTTTTGTTCCACAAATGCTGTCTCTAATTTACTCTTTTATTCCTCAATCTATGACAATATCCTTCACGCAGCCGTTTAGAAATTTTATTTAGATAAGATTTCAACCTGATTTAGTGATTCTTGTACTCAAATATTTAGAGAAGCATTGGGTGGAGTTAAATGTGATTAAAATCTTTTGAGCTTTTCTTCTGAAGTTATTTCAGAAAGTTTGATAAAAAAAAATTCCTCGGCTCCTTCTTGACTGCTTTCTTAAACCGAGAGATAAATGTAATTTAATGATAAAACTGCAGAAAACGACAGTAGAGTAAACTGCGTAAAAATACTTGTTGGTTGATATCAGCGCTTGGTAATAGGAAAATAATTTTTTAAAAGAAATAAAATACAACCCAATTATTGGTAAATGATGCTAGTCAGCTTGGGAGCCAAACTGGTGATAAAAGAAATCAGGACCTTAAATCAAATACCTTTTTTTTTTTTTGTTTATTTTTGAAATATAGGAACGTTTGCCCTAACGACACAGCTGATATTTAGTCATTTGATCTGCTAAAAATAGCAACTAATCTCCTGCAAATCAATAACCTGCTATCTTAAGAAAAAAAAAAGACGAAAGGATATATAAGATAAAAGGAAAGGATACATGAGATTAAAAGGAAGGATGTAGAGGATAAAATGGAAGGATGCATTAAATGAAAAGGAAGGATATATAAGAAAATGGAAGGATGCATTAGATGATGTAGTTGTAGATAATGTAGCTATATATATATATATATATATATATCATCATCATCATCATCGTCGTTTAACGTCCGCTTTCCATGCTAGCATGGGTTGGACGATTTGACTGAGGACTGGTGAAACCGGATGGCAACACCAGGCTCCAATCTAATTTGGCAGAGTTTCTACAGCTGGATGCCCTTCCTAATGCCAACCACTCAGAGTGTAGTGGGTGCTTTTACGTGTCACCCGCACGAAAACGGCCACGCTCGAAATGGTGTCTTTTATGTGCCACCCGCACAAGAGCCAGTCCAGGGGCACTGGCAACGATCTTGCTC
>NC_069002.1:26848846-26850007 GCF_001194135.2 Octopus bimaculoides
ATATATAGATAGATAGACAGATAGGGTAGTCACAACTGCAGTGTCTTCAATCTTGGGTCTGCTTAATCAGGCTTGGCCTTGGGCTAAACAATAACAACATCAAGATTATAATAAGCTAGTGCTCCGGTATGGCCCTTCCAGTGATAGAAAGCAAATAAAAGAATGTGTGAATGTTTGTGTAGTTTCTCTTTCATATAAATCACGTCATTGTTGACATAAACTAAAACCAAACCAACGAGTTATGCGTAACTTATTGGGAAACAAAAAGGAAGAGAAAGAAGCAAGAAAAATAAAAACAAATCAAAAACCAAAAAGGTGAAAAAGTATGAAAAATCAGACAAACATGTCTACACAGAAATACTGCTTCTGTTTAGAAACATCTAGAATAATGATGCTCTGAAGACATCACAGTAAATATCAAAGCCATCGAATATCCCATTGCAAATTTGAGGATTAATGACACCATCCACATTAATCAGTTAAACCTGTCTATTAACAGCAGGTACAAACTGTATGAAGTGGATTGCTTGTTGCTATTATGCCGGTTTGTGCATGTCACACTGCACTGGCCTACTTGCCTGCTCACATCTTCTCACCTGTGTACACTAGATACCACTTCACTGTCATCCTCTGTTCCCTTTTGATAAAGGGATTTTCACCCCGAAATATTGAGACCATTGTCAACGTCATCATGTTCCCTTTTCTCTGTTAGCACGGGTTAGGCAAAATTCATTGGGGCAGATTTTCAACGGCCAGATGCCATTCCTGTTGCCATGTAAAAGTAACATTTCACGATGGGACAGAGGAAGCAAACAAGATAGCTTTTTGATGGTGATGCTCATTTTCAATGTCAAGATAAGGGTACACACACAAACATACATGCACATGAACACACACATGCATATATATAAATATATATATATATATATTGGGTCGGTGCATAATTATTGCGAGTTTTTTCAACAAATTTTATTCAACAAAAACAATAACATGTAATAAAAACAGCTTTAAATGATTATTCCGGAGCATATTCCCCATCTACTTCAATTACTGCTTCCCATTTGCTTGGCAGATGGTCAGATCATCATTTAAAGATGTTTTTGTTAAATATTTTTATTGTTTTTGTTGAATAAAATTTGTTGAAAAAAATCTGCAATAATT
>NC_069002.1:26850742-26851412 GCF_001194135.2 Octopus bimaculoides
TTTGCTGATCCCTTAATTATGTTTATAAATGTATAAGAACTTTTAAATAAGTTCTCCACTGATAATGGTGTTTACATACTGAAGGGCTTGGTAAAAATTATTAATTGTTGATTTATTAATAAATTAATAAATTGATAAACCTTTACCCTTTTAATTGTAATATATATGCACCAGCATGACCGCAGCCACTTGGCTGAAACACATAAATAAATAAAATATATATACACACACACACACACACATACACGTATATATGATGAGACCTTCCCACATCAAATGAAACTGAGTTGTAGAACCACTGTGTGTCCCACCCACACATAACAAGAAAACTTCTCACATTTCCTCCTCTAAACACTACGCCTACCTCTCACTCCCCAATCCTGTCCTCATGGCCCCGTTTCTCTGTATCATTGCTATCCTGCACCACCACCCCTGTATATCCAGGTTTTCACCACTCACTTCCCCTCCTCACTCTCATGATTCTTTGGCAATATCCTGCCACTTATGTTATGACCTTTGAACCTCAAGGGTATGCCCTGGCACTACCCACCGTCTATATCTCTCTCTTCCTTTACTCAACCATCCCATTTATATTCTGATCCCTGTCCCTTGTGAGTATGCCTGGCACTTTGCCACCATCTCTATCCTGCTGTCTCCCACTCTCTCTCTC
>NC_069002.1:26853203-26858983 GCF_001194135.2 Octopus bimaculoides
TCCTCCACAGCAAGACACCTGTTTTTGTCCTCATCCCTGATCTCTCTCTCTCTCCAGGTAACCTTGTACCTCCTCCACAGCAAGACACCTGTTTTTGTCCTCATCCCTGATCTCTCTCTCTCTCCAGGTAACCTTGTACCTCCTCCACAGCAAGACACCTGTTTTTGTCTCTCTGTCTCACCATAACCTTTTATCATCTGACACAAGATCCCCTCCTCCACTGCCCCCTCCCCGCTCAAAAGATTTTTGTCTTGCAGGTGCCATGTAAAAAGCACCCAGTCCACACTGTAAAGTGGTTGGCATTTGGAAGGGCATCCAGCTGTAAAAACCTTGCCAAAACTGACCCCACCTGTTCTTGTGCCACATAAAAAGCCCAAAGTCCATTCTGCTGAATGGTTGGCATTAGGAAGAGCATCCAGCTGTAAAACTCCTGTCAAAAGAGTCACAGAAGTCTGGTGCAGGCTTCTGCTTGGCCGGCTTCTGTCAAACCGTCCCACCCATGCCAGCATGGAAGGTAGATGTTAAACGATGATGATGATGGGCTTCTTTCAGTTTCTGTCTACCAAATCTTCTCAAGGCTTCAGTCTGCCTAGTTGCTATAATAGAAGAGACCAACCCAAGGTTCCACAAAGTGGGGCTGAACCAAGAACACATGGTTGAGCCACATCTGCACCTGTTCTGAGACATAAAAGTGTAAATTGTTTTGTTTTAAGCTACTTCTGGTTATATTCTTTTACATTCAACTCAGATGTGAAAGCTTTTTAAGCTTTCTGTTACAATTTCAGCATCTTGAATAATTTTCAATCGCAGTTTAGTGACAGAGGCTGATAAGAATAAAAGACAATCGCCTTAACAAAAGCAGATAGCAAAGCAGATATTTAATTAAGCAAATAAACTGTGTCAAAATAGTGGCACCTAATTTTTAGATGGTTGGATATGTTTGTTGTGGTAGGAAGAAGGAAGAGCGTAGAACAAAAATTACTAGAAATGTTATCATTTTGGGTGTGTGTATTTTTAATTTTCTTTTTTTGTTTTACATTTTTTTATTCTATTGTTTATCTTGCTTTTTTTCCTCACTGTTTCCTTTTTACTCACTGCAGACCAGAATATTTACTTGTGTTATTGACAATGGAAGTTTAGGATGGTGTTTTAGTCTGGACTGCTTTGTTTACGACACTTGAAACTTTCAAGTGCTTCTCAACAGTCACAAATTTGAAGTCTGTTGGCAGGCAGACCAAGGGGCAAGTGTTGTAATCCATCAACAATTAAGATTCTATTTTGTGATTGACAGCGTTAATAATGCTACTCCAGTGAGTACACAAGACAAATTGAAGTACTACTCAAAGGACGAGAAAATTAGTTGGGGTTTTTTTTTTTTAATCCATGAAGTAGAGTATTGATTATATCCAGTTATTTATTGATCCGTTTACATTGTCATTGATTCAACAACCAAAAATAAAAAACAAATAAGTAAAAGAAGCAAATAAGATACCAAGAGATGTTGGTAGAAACCAGTTTTAGTTTTTGTTGGCTAATAATTAATCTAGGTTTCCACACAGCAACATATTTAACTATTTAGCTTTTGGATAGCTCTGTTTAACCCAGGGGTTCTCAATCGGTATATATGGCCCCTGAGGTCCATATGAGATTTCGTGAGGAGGTCCATGCAATAAAATAGTAAATTGAGGACCCATGATAGTATTTTAAGGGCCCCCAAAGAGATTTTGCTTGAGATGTATGTATTGGTGTGTGTTGCAAGAAACAGCTTGGTTTCATTCTCTAACATTTTACCATAGTTCAACCTACACAAGTGAATGTGTGGAAAACAAAAGAGGAATTTTGAAAGAAGTTTCTATAAAACTAGTTTTTAAACATTGAATGACTGTGGAGAGTCCACTAGAATAAAATAGTAACCAAAGGGGTCCGTTGATAAAAAATGGTTGAGAACCCCTGGTTTGACCCTTCAACATTCAGATTACTCTGTCAAAAGTAATATTTATCAACATCTTTTAAATTAATCATGGCTTATCTCTTAGCTTTAAAATTCCAATGATCCAATTGTTAATTTTTTTTAGAATAACATTTTAGGGTCGGTGTGAGAGGCTTGACCTGGCCAGTTTGTACATAAAACGAGAATATTTGGGGCAGATAATGACTGGTTTAAATATAATGCTTATTCATCCACATTGCTTTAAATTAATCCTTCATTATCTTGTAACTTAGAGGTTCCAACAGCATGATTGTTTATTTTAGGATGACATTGTAGGGTAGGTAAGAAAGACCAGATCTGGCCAGTTTGGTTTAAATGCTAAACGATTAATTGTTCTTATTACATGATAAAAACATCATGTGAAATATGATACGATTGTTGGAACCAAGTTATATCTTTTAGCCATGGGCATGGCTGTTGTGGTAAAGAAATTTGCTTTGCAGCTTTGAGGTTCCAGGTTCAGTCCCTCTGTGTGTCACCTTAAGCATATCGTGTTTGAAATCTGGTAGACGGAAACTGTATGGAAGCTCATTATGTATGTGATTCTGAATAACAAAATATTTACTACTTGCAACTACTGCTACTACTGCTAGAGGTAGAAAGTGAAATAAGGGCCGTGATGACCAGACATCAGGGTATACAGGGTATAAGAAGGTAAATAGAAGAGTGTGAAGACAAAAGATCAGGTAGGGTGTGGGAGTAGGGGGAAGAATGTGAGGGGTAGGAGTGACTGGTGAATGATAAACAAGGATAAAGTATTTAGGGGATGTAAATATGCTAACACCGGTTGTCAAGTAGTAGGGCCAGGGAGGGGAGCACAAACACAGACAGAAACATAGACATGCACACTGCCATTTGATTTTTCCCTTTTTTTTTTTTTTTTTTTTTTTTTTTTTTTTTTTTTTGCCCCTTCATCCTCTTTGATAGTTCCTGGAAGATGAAACACGTAGTGACTTTGGCAGGATTTGAGTTCTGAACATAAAGAAGATAAAGCAAATTTTTTCCGATGCTTTACCAATTCTGCCTGCTATGGCAGCAGCAAAAGAGAAAAAGAGGACCGAAAAAAAAATGCCTTCTTCCTGATTATCCTGAATATTTTGTCTTATTTGTACAAGAAACCTGCCAGTTAAAAATTTCTCCACATTATTTTAGCTTCTCATAAATTCTGTGAAACACACATTTTGTGTCAATATGTCTCTTGGTTATTTTGGAAAATGAACATACTTATTGTGAAATAACTCGTTAAACATCAAACTAATTTACTGAAGAAAGAAGCTAAACATTTCAACCTAAATCTAATAAAACAAGTTGTCGTTATCTGAGTTGTGTTTGAACACAAACTTATATTTGCATTCAGCATTCTTACAACTTCCATTTCAGAGTAAAGATTGTTTGCCAATATAACATGACAGTCCTGGTTTAGGATGAATGTTGCTGTAATTTAGCCCCAGGAGACATCGTCTCCAGCTGGCTATATGACACAATCTGTGTCCTTATATTTTCGAACAAGGGAATCTAGCACCCCCACTCAGCTCAAAATAATATCCCAGAAATCGCGATTCCCCGGGTTATTTCCCTTTATCAGCACAGAATAATTGTTCAGCTAGAGGTGGCGCTGCCAAATTCCCATTCGAAATATACAGTTTTCAAAGTGACAACTCGTCACTGATCTATAAATTAGAAAATTACTATTTTTAAATCTCACGAGAGATGTTCAGTCTCAGTATTTGAGTGGGGGTGCTAGATACCCTTGTTTGAAAATATAAGGAACAGATCATGTCATATAGCCAGCTGGAGACGATGTCTCCTGGGGCTAAATTACAGCAACATTTGTCCTAAACCAGGACTGTCATGTTATCTTGGCAAACAATCTTTACTACAAAGTACTGTTGCTGAATATCTCATGTTGTGAGATTTACAAATAGTAATTTTCTCACTTCCATTTTTCCGTTAAGGTTTTGTTTGTTTGTTTTTTTAATTATCTATTTAATTATTCTTTTTTTTTTTTTTTTTTTTTTTTTTTTTTCTTCCAGAGACTGCAAAGATTGTAGGATACTTACATTAGGAAATTACGATAAAACCCAAAACTATGCACTGAATGCCGGCAAGGTAAGTTTAAACTTTGATGACCCTTTTCTCTCTCTTTCTCTCTCTCTCTCTCTATTACTTTTGCAAGCCTTTGCAGGGTAGGATAACGAGTGTGATTTCAGGTTCAGGTAAAGGGGCAGGCGCTTTTCAGAAGGGGTCAACTGTGGAAGCAAATGATTTGGTAAAGTGTTGAGTGCAGGAACTTGATACAGGGGACAGACAGTAAGACATGACACAATAAGGATCAGAGTGGGGTGAGGTTGTAGAGTGATCCTTTGTCAAGGGAATATGGAGCTTGGTAGTTCAAAGGAGCAGGGGCCATCATAGTTGTGGTACAAGAGAAAGAGTGCAGAAACAGCTGCTTTGTGTGGTGGTGGTGGTGGTGGTGGAAGGGGAGGAGATTTCACATCTGTGAACAAACATGCATTTGTGAGAGAATATTTGCTAAACAAAGCCTGACCTAGAACAGAAAGAAGCTAAAATGGAAAGTGAAAAAGCTTCAACAAACATCAATAGAATATTTCCATTGTTATATACATCGTGACTGCATGTCCCTTAAACAATTATTTCAATGATTTATCATTTGGTTTGCAATATATTCAATACTTTGAGACAACAAAACTAGCAAATAACAGTTGAAGTCTATATTTCACTAAATAATATAAAAGCAAACAAAAAAAATACAAACATGAATATAATGTGTAATAGATCAACAATAATTTGTTTTTCTCCCTTTCAAAACTCCATTCACAGTCTTCGTTCTTCAATGAATTACATGTCACATGTCTCCTGAATGCATCATAAGCAACCACTTGGCCAGATTTTGAGGGTATTTTTCCTGTTTTAGTAGATTATAACAAATATTCTAGACAGACCAGTTGCTCCTGCATGATGTTCGTTTCTCTGTTTCTATAATCAATATTGCAGCTATTGATTTCTTCCACAAAATCAGAATGGTGACAGCCCATCTGAGAAACGAGCCCTGCAAAGTGAGGCGGCTGTTAACAGCAAGTGCTGATGGCCTTTCTTTGAGGCAATGCCCTTGCTGTTATGTCATCATTCAGACTGGGGCACATGGCCTGTTAATCCCTCTCACTCCACCCTTTCATCACTTAATTCCATTTTTCTTTCCTTGTGTAGACTGGAGCAATGTGAAACTAAGTGTTTTGCTCATGAACCCAATGCATCGCCCAGTAGTAGAATCGAAACCACAATTTTATTTTCCCTTTTTTGCTTCCTTGTGGAATTTTGGGGTTGCTGAAGCAAAAGATGGCCTTAATTTTATAATAATTTAATCTTTTGCACTTTTATTTATTTTTATTTTTCTCTTCTAATCATTTTATCTTTTTGAGCTCAAATAAAGACTTCTGTTATATTGCAGCTTCCTATTAAGAATTTTATTAAACATGTTTCCAATTTTTATGCATACCCAGCTCAAGCGGGCATTTTAGTCTAGTTGTGGACAAGGTACTCAGTATGCTCTGTAAGGTGTCTAGTGATAGGAAGGACATCCAGCCATAACAAGTATGTCCAAAATAAAAATGTGCCCCCCCCCCCACCTATTTATGAGGGCAGTAACGTAGAATGAGAACCAACTGGTCTGTGATGACCTGTGAAAAGCAGACATGAAAAATATATTCTATGCATTGGTGATGAGGATTGTGTAATATATGTGTATGAACTAATCCATGTCTAGATATAT
>NC_069002.1:26860057-26863373 GCF_001194135.2 Octopus bimaculoides
GGTCTCTTTTTGCCGAACTGCTAAGTTACGGGGATGTAAACACACTAGCATCGGTTGTCAAGCGATGGTGGGGGGACAAACACAAACACACATGCATATATATATATATATATATGACAGGCTTCTTTCAGTTTCCGTCTACCAAATCCACTCACAAGGCATTGGTCGGCCCAAGGCTATAGTAGAAGACACTTGCCCAAGGTGCCATGCAGTGGGACTGAACCCGGAACCATGTGGTTGGTAAGCAAGCTACTTACCACACAGCCACTCCTGTGCCTGTAAATAACATTTTCATTATTCTCAATTTTAAAATGTATTTTGAATAACAATGACAAGTGAGTGAGACCTTTGGCAATATGCTGTGCTTGAGAAGAAGACCCATCAGCTAAGTGAAATCGTAGTTGTGGCAGATACTGGTGTCACGCAGCTGGCATCCATCCTGGCGGCACATAAAAGCATCTATTACACTCTCGGAGTGGTTGGCTTCAGGAAAAGCATCCAGCTGTAGAAACCATGCCAAATCAGACTGGGGTCTGGTGCAGCCCCCTCAGCTTACCAACCCTGGTCAAACTGTCCAACCCATGCCAACATGGACCACAGATATTAAATGACGATGATGAGGATGATGATACAGCAGTATCTGTGACCACATATTGGATTGTAATAATGGAATTAGATGTTCTTCAAGAGGAAACAGCTGGGATTTATCTGGACGAAGTATTTCTACATTCTGGTGCACACCTGCCCGGAATACATTTATGCATACATACATACATACATATATACACATTGTTGCAAGGCTGTTGACTCCATTGAGATTCCTTTGACAAGTCTTGCTTTTCATCCACCAGGGTTATCCAGTAAATCACCCTTGCCAACAAGCAAACTTCATGGGGTTCTAGGTTTAGTCGCTGATGACACAACCATGCAACACGTTGTAATAGGTTACATGTTACTAACAGCACTTAAGAATAATCTGACACCCCCTCCTACACACACACACATAATATAGGCTGTTAGGATGAATCCCACTTGTTTCCTCTTGAGTCACATCTGTTTAATCCATTATTATGATCAAATAGGTGGTCACAGTTGTAGCTTTATGTTAATCAAAATCTATATTAAAGTTGAGAATTATGGAAATATTATTTGTGAAGTTATTGAATAAGCAAAACAGAAAAAAACGGAATTTTTTTTGTATTATTTATTCTCTGTTACACATACTTCATTTTTTAATAGGAATCACAAAAAGATTTACATGTTATATAGACATGTAAGGAATTCCCCCAAGTATAACAATGTGTGTGTGTTTTGTATTCTGCCACTACTTGGCAGCTGTCCTCATAACTTAGCAGTTCAGCAGAAGAGCCCAATAGAATAAGTACCAGTATCAAGTTGTTTGACTGAACCAGTCAAGGTAGTGCCACAGCATGGCCAGAGTCCAATAACTGAAACAAATAAATGATAGAATACTTTTACATATCAGAACTACATTGTCCAAAGAATTCTTCATGCCTTAACCATTTAGCGTTCAGATTCCTCTGTCAAATGTAATCCTTCGAGATTTCAATGATGCGATTGTTTAGGATTTGAATGACATTGTAGGGTAAGTGTGAGAGGCTAAATCTGGCCAGTTTGAACATAAAACAGAAAGAAAATTTTGGCTTGATATGGTCGGTTTAACTGCTAAGGTAGAAGAGCGAATTGGTAGACACCTGTTGAAGCATCAGATTAAATGCCTTGAAGTTATTTGTCTGAACTCTTTAGGTTCAAGTTCAAATCCAGTCAAAATCAACTTTGCTTTCCATTCCTTTTTTTTTTTTATGTCAATAAAGAAAGTTGTACCCATCCAGGATGTTGGCCAGGATGATCAACAATATTCATTCCAGCTCTAAGCATGTTCAGTTCAAAGTCCACTCTTGGACCATCATTACAATGAAGTAACCCCTTCTGGGATGGACCAACATAATTCGAGAACAAAATAAAATGCTATGGCACCAAACTCAAAAGAGTTTATATCTTTGTTGAGGACAATCTAAGAACACAACTATGATGATGAGATGTGACAAAAAATGAAGGAATACTCTCTTTTACTGTTTTACTTGTTTCAGTCATTTGACTGCAGCCATGCTGGAGCACCGCCTTTAGTCAAGCAAATCGACCCCAGGACTTATTCTTTGTAAGCCTAGTACTTATTCTATCGGTCTCTTTTTGCCGAACCGCTAAGTTACTGGGACGTAAACACACCGGCATCCGTTGTCAAGCGATGGTGGGGGTGGGGGACAAACACAGACACACATACATATATATATATATATATATATATATATACGATAGGCTTCTTTCAGTTTCCGTCTACCAAATCCACTCACAAGGCTTTGGTCGGCCCGAGGCTATAGAAGAAGACACTTGCCCAAGGTGCCACGCAGTGGAACTGAACCCGGAACCATGTGGTTGGTAAGCAAGCTACTTACCACACAACCACTCTTGGTTGTTAATGTTAGTATATCAAATGATCACATAGAGAGGCCGCCTTATTGATTTGTGCAGACTGTGACTAAATTTTAGTAGCTCTATAAAACAATTTGTGACAAGGCTTTGTGGTTTTTTGCACAATTAGAGCATGTTATGTTATAAATACCTGGTTTACTGCAGTCTGCAACTGAAGACAAAGACAGGAAAAGAGCTTATTTCAAAGGATTGAAACATTTTTTTTTTTTGTTGTTGATTTATTCATTGTTGCATTTGTAATCTGATTTTCTTTTGTTTTTCTCTCAGGTGGAAATTGCTCGTTGGGTTTCATCTAAGCACAACATGGGCATGGCATTTATTCGCCAGATGTGGTTAGATATTAAAAAATGTGGACTCGTAAGTAAACACAATCAATTGATTTATTGTTTTATCAAGAAATTTGTTGTTCAATACCGAATCCAAAAGACTGGTAATTTAAAAAAATTTTTTTTTTTTTAAAAACAAACAAATTGGTCACCAAGTATGAAATATTTGTGTTGATCAGATGTGAATACTGGCAGCCAGCAAGGTGGTGGATGGGCAGAAACGCTGGAGCACCAGACAAATTACCTCCTGCTCCTTGTTACGGATCTCTCTGTTCTGAGTTCAAATTCTGTGAAAGTCAACTTTGTCTTTCCCCCTTTGGGGGTTTGATAAGACAACATCCCAGTCAAGTACTGAATTGATTTAATTAATTAACACACTCCTGCTAAAATCAAGAGCCTTGTGCCTAAATTAGAAACAAGTATTATTATTATTATTATTATTATTATTATTATTATTATTATTATTATTATTATTATTA
>NC_069002.1:26863765-26864273 GCF_001194135.2 Octopus bimaculoides
TAAATATTAAGGCAGCAAGCTGGCAGAATTGTTAGCATGCCAGGCGAAATGCTTTGTGGTATTTTGTCTGTCTTCACATTCTGGGTTCAAATTCCACTGAGGCTGACTTTGCCTTTCATCTTTCAGGGGTCAATAAAATAACTGTTGAACACTGGGGTCGATATAATTGACTTAGCCCATACCTCAAAATTGCTGGCCTTGTGCCAAAATTTGAAACCATTTTTATTATTACTCTTACTAAGTGAGGCAGTGAGCTGGCAGAGTCGTTAGCACGCTGGATGAAATGCTTAACAGTATTTCGCCAATCGCTACTTTCTGAGTTCAATTTCCACCGAGGTCAATTTTTGCCTTTCATCCTTTTGGGTTCAATAGATTAAGTACCAGTCAAATATTGGGATCATTGTGATCGACTGTCTTCCTCTCCACAAAATCCAGGCCTTGTACCTATAGTAGAAAGGATTATTATTATTATTATTATTATTATTATTATTATTATTATTATTAAGGC
>NC_069002.1:26864283-26867155 GCF_001194135.2 Octopus bimaculoides
GGCAGAATCATTAGCATGCCGTGCAAAATGCTTAGCAGTATTTCGTCTGCCACTATGTTCTGAGTTCAAATTCTGCCGAGGTCGACTTTCGGGGTCGATCCAGTAAGTACCAGTTACGTTCTGGGGACGATGTAACCAACTTAAACCCCTCCCCCAAGCTGCCCTTGTGGCAAAAATTTGAAGTCATTATTATAATTATTATTATTTTCAAGGCAGTGAGCTGGCAGAACCTTTAGCATGCCAGACAAAATGCTTAACAGCACTTCATCCATCTTTACATTCTGAGTTCAAAATGCCGTCAAGGTTGACTTTGCCTTTCATCCTTTTGGGGTCGATAAAATAAGTACCAGTTGAACACTGGGTGTTGGGGGGTCGATGTATTCGACTCATCTCCAAGCTGCCCTTATGGCAAAATTTTAACCCATTATTGCTATTAAGGCAATTAGCAAAGAAACTCATTAGCATACTGGACAAAATTCTTTGCAGTATTTCTTCTGACCCTTTACATTCTGAGTTCAAATTCTGCTGAGGTCGACTTTGCCTTTCATCCTTTCGGGATCGATAAATTAAGTACCAGTTGCATACTGGGGTGGATCTAATCGACTGATCCCTCCCCGACAATTTCAGGTTTTATGCCTATAGTAGAAAGGATTATTATTATTAAGGCAGCATCGTTAGCACCCAGACAAAATGCTTAGCAACGTTCCTTCTGGCTTGATCAATTGAGTTGAAGTTCCTGTAAGGTCATCTTTGCCCTTCATGCTTTGAGTTGATAAAATAAATCACCAATTCATTGTGCTTATCAAGGAAACGTTATCACATCTAAACCTCCACCCCCCACCCCGCCACCATCCCAAACATGGAAAGCAACCAACTGGTTGCCATTGATCATCTCATATATTTGACCTCACTGTCAAAGACGATATCTCTTTCCTCAAACGTTCACCCTTCAACGTAACAAACAAAAGACTCCTTATTTTTATTTTTCTTCTTTCTTCAGATACAGAAAACACTTTAGTACCCTCTCCCCCACATGCACACACAATAACTATTAAGCCTCTAGAATGCCTGGGTGAGGCCCACAATAGGGTACTACTCCCACCACTAGAATGCTGTTGCTGCTACTTACCCCAACGCACCCACACACATCTTAAAACAAATCCTCAAATAAGGCCACTCAACCTAAAATCATTTACAAACACTACAAAAACTTGAACCAGCTGATGTAGGCTTGGCTATGCCGTAAAGATGTTTGCTTCCCAACCACATGGTTCCAGGTTCAGTCCCACAGCATGTCACCTTGGGCAAGTGTCTTCTACTATAGCTCAGTACTGTGCCAACCAAAACCTTGTGAATGGATTTGGTCAATGTAAACTGAAAGACGCTCATTGTGTGTGTGTGTGTGTGTCTTTGTTTGCCCTCCACCACCGCTTGCCAACCAGTGTTGATAGTTTTACATCCCTGTAACTTAGCAGCTTAGCAAAGAAGACTGATAGAGTAAGTACCAAAACAAAAACAAAAAAATAAGTGCTGGGGTTGATTCTTCAAGGTGTTGCCCCAGCATTGCCACAGTTTAATGACTGAAACAGGTAAAAGGTAAGAGAGCAGACATACTGTGTCCTCTCTCTGCTTTTAGTAGCACTACTACAATGGCCTCTGCTCATCAGAGGTGACAGGTCTTGTGCCATCTTCACTCAAACCCTTCTGAATCATTCCTCTTCCTCTCATCATCCACATTGTACTCTCCACTCCGACTACAATATCCAATCCCCCACCCCCAGAACATGGGCCTTCTTCAATTCCCTCTCAGCACATATTTTTCCTGTGATTCAAAGGGCCAGCCTTGTCCCAATTGGGTGTCATGCTGAATCTCCCCGAGAACTATGTTAAGGGTACACGTGTGTGTAGAATTCTATTGCAGTGTAATGTTATCAGTAGATCCTTAACAACAGCAATATCACCCATTATGAAGGGTCTAGAAAAGGGTTTATTCAGGCCTGTTTTCCTGCTGGGCACCTTGGAGGAGGAGGAGGAGGAGGAGGCAGGGTGTCATTACTATCAATAACCAAGAAAAAAAAAAAGGTGAGTGAAGGCTCCAACTATGAAATACCTAACAGTGAAGCCACCTGGCAGTTCGTTGACTTGCTAGAAACAGCAGCCAAATCTTCCTTGTGTCCTGCATCTCTGTTTTAAAAAAAGAATCCATAGGACGGTGTGGTCCTTGATATGCACAACTTGATAAAAAAGAAAACTGGTCATGGATTGACTGTCTTTGATCTTAGGTTTTGTCAATCAGAGCT
Organism: Octopus bimaculoides; assembly: GCF_001194135.2. Lineage (NCBI taxonomy): Eukaryota > Metazoa > Mollusca > Cephalopoda > Octopoda > Octopodidae > Octopus > Octopus bimaculoides. The sequence continues at coordinate 26,866,584 of NC_069002.1, forward strand.
GATTTGGGGATCAACACCAACCAACAAAAGCTCTTTCTGGTTTTACTTACCTTTACAGTTTATTATTAGTTTATATATCAGGTGCAAATTGATTTGATAATCAGCTAGAGGAGGCATTCTCTTAGGGTCAAAATTAGTAGTAATGTCGGTTCACACGGAACAGCCATGTTGAATTGGCAATAAGCATTATCTTTTAGTATAGTCACGACTTTACATCTCTTACAGAGAATATCTAACAAACTACTTTGCTTGTTACAAGATTGGTGACTAATTGTCACTTATCTATACTATAAATTGCAGTGTTCTTGATTGCTTGATTGATTGATTGATTGAGTGTCGGCAGATTCACTCAAGAACGGTGCAGTGGAATCGCGTGAAATTCAGCACAGAGCGGCAGCATGGTCCGCTCATGTTCAGGAGATTTTTATTGCCCTCCAACTCCCATGGTTACCGAGATAATCGATTATTACTTTTTAAGATAGGAATATCCCATTCAAAGTGGGGAGGGGCGATTTTGTTGCCTTTCCCATGCGCGAAATGTTACGAAAAACCAGTACAATATAGATTATTTT
>NC_069002.1:26867293-26870591 GCF_001194135.2 Octopus bimaculoides
GGGCAAGCGAGTGTAACATCGAAATAACTTGAAAAGAATGCATGTGGGAATGCCGTTATAATGAATGCTCATTTAAATGTATTTTGCATGTAGTTGGTGTACTTTTTAACAGGAGAGGAGTGCCTGCAGGCTGGTTCTTTCTCAAGTTTATGCATTTTCAGGTTCAATGTGTTTCAAATAAGTACTGACAATTGAAGGTGATTGCAAAGACAAAGAACTACCTGTTCTTTTTTTAACAATTTTAACAGTGAGAACATTGGACAAAATATGTTATTGACATTAATAGTTTGTACCTCAGCTAATTACTGATGATGGGCAAAAATTGACTGAGGCCTTGTCAAGTTGCCAGAAGATGGTTAGAGTTCACTCACCTACTTGCAATATATCAGATGCAGGTTGCATCGATAACTAGCTAGAGGAGACGTCCTCTTGCGGTTAAAAAACAGTAACATTAGTTTGTATGGACACAGCCATGTTGAAGTAGTGACAAACATTACTTCTCGGTATAGTCACCGCTTTCATCCCCTGTAGAGATTTTCTAACAAACTACTTTTATCATTGCAAGATCGATGACTGGTTGTCACTTATTTTTCTATATATTCCAAGCTGGAGCAAACTACTGCTCTCTCTAGCAGACAGGTGTCCACCACTGATGATGATCAAAAATTGACCGAAACCAGCCTGGTTTGGTCTGGTGGCCCTGTCAAGTTGCTACAAGATGGTTGGGGTACGCTCCCCTGCTTGCAATATATCAGATACACGTTACATTGATAACCAGCTAGAGGCGGTGCCCTTTTGGGGGTAAAAAATAGCAATAATGTTGGTTTGTATGGAACAGCCATGTTGAAGTGGCGACAAACTTTACTTCTTGGTATAGTCATTACTTTCATCTCTTATAGAGATTTTCTAATAAATGTATTATTATTATTATTATTATACAAGTGGTTTCCTTTGTGAAATGCTCTGGGTCCAGTCTTCATATTGCGTAGATAGACAAGTCCCAGCTCACTGAAGGTTTGAAACCCTCACCCTGGCCTGTGAACATCGTTGTTCAGGGCATGACTGCTGTTGCATGCAGACAGCTTTGAGGAGCCACAGTTGAGAGAGCTGGATGTCAGGTGAGAACCAGGGTGGACGAATTACTCCAAAGGGCACCACATGTTCCCCCGTCAGAGTTACCATCCCACCAAGACAGTTTACTGCCGCTCTGGTCCTTGGGTGATTTTAGAGGGGTCAACTCTGTTAGCAAACATTCACTTGGACAAGGCTTTCCACCACCACCCAGTTTTGGAGGCCCTGGAAAGAGTCAAGGGTTTTGGACTGTGCAATAAATATATAAATAAAGACAGCCAGAGGTCTCTTCCACACGTCACTGCCCTCAGCATCACTGTTGTCCCCACCATCACATAAGTACTGTTCAAGTTACTATCGACTAAATTGCCTTCCCTCGATATTCCCGGCCTTGTACCTAAATTAGAAACCATCATTATTGTTATTATAATTATTATTGATTTTGCTGACGAGAATCAAGTTATGATACATAGCAACGAAATTTGCGAAGACAAACGAATGACGAAAGTGAAAACACTCAAGACATCGATCTGCTAACTGTTATCGATAAACTATTGCATTGTCCACATTTGTCTATGTTTAAAAGAGTTATTTGGTTCGCCGTCACGCTTTCGATCGAAGTCTGTCTGTCTCCGCCATCGCCACTACTGTCATCAACATCATCATCGTCGTTGCCAACTTCTTTCCCGATGCATTTGCAAATACAACAACAACAACAAAAAAATTAATTACGTTACCTTGAAACTTTGGAGTACTTACGTAAGTGTGTGTGTGTGTCCCCGCTGGCTTTATTTCCTTATAACTTTCAGAAAAATTAGTATTTTTTAATAAAACTTTCTACAAATACCTTTCAGGTGTTGAAGATTACGATTATATCGGAATTTAATATATATTTTTTTAAAAAGAAAAGTAATCGGTGGCGCGCATATTTGCATACTAACACACGTCACAAAATGAAACTTGGAATTTTACGTTATTGCACACACCTACCAATTTTTTTCTCAATTTTCCCCGCATTAATTCCGATATAATTATAATTTACACAATCTGAAAGATATTTGTAGATAAGGAAACAAAAGCTGGCGTGGTTGGGGCACGCTTGTATAGTTAGGCCGAGACAGCGTAGTAAAGGGAGGTAATTAGATGTTTGGGCTAAGGGGAATAACCCTAATCAGATTATCTCAAGAAATTAATTACTTGACGAAACCCCGATCTGTATGTATGTTTGTCTTTCGTCTGATACTGGTTTAGGCCAGAGGCTGAGGCCATGCTGGAGCACTGCCTTTGAGTGTGTTTCGGTTTCTTCTCTGTACTGTTTCTGGAGAAGGAGCAAGTTGGACGGAGATGCTCTTCTTTGTGCCTCGTGTCACGACGTGTAATATTTCCTGGATTATGGTTGCGAGCTGGCAGAATCGATAGCACACCGGGCGAAATCCTTAGCGGCATTTCGTTCTTCTTTACATCATGAGTTCAAATTCCGCTGAGGTCGACTTTGCCCTTCATCATCTCAGGGTCGATAAATGAAGTACCAATTGAGCACTGGGGTCGATGTAATCGACACATCCTCTCCCCCAAAATGTCTGCCCTTGTGGCAAAATTTTTAACCATTATAATTGTTATTATTAGTATTAAGGTGGTGAACTGGCAGAACCATTAGCACGCTAGGCAAAATGCTTAGCGGCATTTCGTCCGACTTTACATTTCTGAGTTCGAATTCCAGTGTAGTCGACTTTACTTTTCATCCTTTCAGAGTCAATAAAATAAGTACCAGTTATGCACTGAGGTCGATGTAATCGACTTACACTTCCCACCCACACACAGAGACACATAAAACTGCCAGCCTGGGTACATGCATTGGATTTAGGGAGTACTTATTACTCTTTGATCACTTCATATTGCACCGCTTGCTCTGTTGATTGGTTGGTAGATTGTGAATATTACTGGTATTCCTCATGAGTACCCTGTTAGCCAAATGTATGACATGGTGGAGTGCTTCCAAGTTAATTACCATGATCATTACAGTCCAAACTACTTTGGGACGTGTGGTAAGAAGCTTGCTTCCCAACCACATGGTTCCGGGTTCAGTCCCACTGCTTGGTATCTTGGGCAAGTGTGTTATACTGTAGCCTTGGGCCAACCATAGCCTTGTGATTGGCTTTGGTTGATGGAAACTGAAAGAAGCCTGTCGTATATATATATATATATATATATATATGTATGTATTTAT
>NC_069002.1:26871340-26874294 GCF_001194135.2 Octopus bimaculoides
TATATATATATATAATCATCATCAACATTTAACGTCCATTTTCCATGCTAGTATGGGTTGGACAGCGTGACAGGAACTGGCAAGGCCACACCAAGTTCCACAGTCTTTTTTAGCTGGATTGTTACAGCTGGATGTCCTTCCTAATGCCAACCACGTTACAGGATGTACTGGACGCTTTTAACGTGGCACCTTAGTTTTAGGATCTTAATTCTGTTGTGGTGGGCAGGTTTTCTCGACTATTGCAATGTGCCACATATCTTGGCCTTCAGTACTTCATCCCATGTTTTCCTAGGTCTTCCTGTTCTACCACTTCCTTTACTTGAAGTGATCAACCCTTCTTTATGCAGCTGTACTCTCTCTATATATAGATGTATGTATGCATGTCTATATCTCTCTCTCTTGAAATATATATATATATATATATATGTGTGTGTGTGTGTGTATATATATGTGTGTGTAGTTTTATTTATCTTTAGTGGAAAGATTTATCAAAGATTACAGCTGCAGTTTTGTTTATTCACAAACATTAATTTGATCTTCAGTTTAGATTATACCCTTTGGTAACAGTGCAGCACATGGTTGAATCTTACTAATAGTCTAACAGCTATTCTGATGGGTCGTTAATACAATAGATAATGTAATTAACTTCAGGTGGTGGTGGTGGTGTTGATTTTAAATAGAACAGTGGTGATTAATCAATACTGTTCACCAATTAAATAAATTCAGAAATTAAAATTAGACAACGTTAAAACGTTTTTTGGTGATGTCTGAAATGGAATTTCATTGTTGCAAAGAAGTATGCTGAGATCGAAGAGGAAATCTAATGCGTTGCCACTTAAACTTCCCAAACACTTTATGGTTTCAAAATAGGTTTTGAGAGTGCTGCTCCATATTGTTTTTTAAAAAATCATGGTTTAAATTTGTGTAAACATGTCTCAAGTTCTTACTCAAAGTCTCACATGATTTCTTAATGGTCATGGTTGTGTATACCCTAGTTTTGGGACTATGATGTTATCTTTTACTTGTTTCAGTCATTAGATTGTGGCCATGCTGGGGCAGTACCTTTTCTATTTTTTAAGCCTGGTACTCATGCTATTAGTCTCTTTTGCTGAACTGCTAAGCTATGGGGATGTAAACACACCAACACTGGTTGTCAAGCAGTGGTGGACACACGACAGGCTTCTCTCAGTTTCCATCTGCCAAATCAACTCACAAAGTTTTGGTTGGCCTGAGGCTAAAGTAGATGTTTGTCCAAGTTACCATGCAGTGGGACTGAACTCAAAACCGTGCACTTCAGAAGCAAACTTCTTACCACACAGCCATGCCAACACTAATTATGTGAATTTCTTTTCTCAAGATCTTCTATTGCAGTGCTTCACTAAGTATACAGTATCAAGCCCTAAGGGTAGATATTATGGAGGTGGCAACGACGAGGGTTCCAGTTAATCCAATCAACAGAACAGCCTGCTTGTGAAATTACCATGCAAGGGGCTGAGCATTCTACAGACATGTGTACCCTTAACATAGTTCTCAGGGAGATTCAGCGTGACACAGAGTGTGACAAGGCTGGCCCTTTGAATTACAAGCAAATAACTAATGTGAAGTGCTGATGCATCAGATATTCACTTCCAAGGGAGTGGTTTTGTGGCATGCCATCAGCTGTGTGTGTCATGTGGTCAGCCAGAACTAAATTACTCTGACCTGATGTTAATGTATAGGTACAGGAAAAATAGGGGGAGGAGGGAAACATCGAAAGGATGTCAGTGAAAGGAAAGGGGTGATATTAAGCCTTGCTGTGTGGTTAAGGAGCTTGCTTTGCAACCATATGGTCTCAGGTTCAGTCCCACAACAGAGCCCTCCTTGTCACGAACTCTCACCTGTTCCCAAGTAGGGTTGTATTTCCCCATGACCAGACATGTTTTTATGAGAGATTGAAAAGGGAAGACACTGCTTGAATGATAGTGACATTCACAAGTACAATGCGATGTTAAACCAATGACATAGTAACAAACAGGCACACAGATAAACACACACACACATATACATATATATTAGATATACACATTGAGCTTCTTTCAGTTTCCATCTACTAACGTCTTGGTCATCCCAAGTCCACTTGGCCATTGCATCATGGAATGGGGGCTGAAGCTGAAACCTTGCGGCTGGGAAGCAAACTTTTTACCACACAGCCACACCTCTGCATAAATATACACACACATGTGTGTGTATGTATACACATGCATATATATGTATGTGTGTGTCTATTTGCCCAAAACTTGACCACTGGTGTTGGTTTGTTTACACCCCCGTAACTTAACAGTTCAGTAAAAGTGACCAATACAACAAGTACCAGGTTTAAGTAAGTCTTGGAGTTAAGTTCAACTGTACCATTGAAGGTATGGCCCCAGTCCAGTGACTGAAACAAGTAGAAGATAGTGTTTCACAAACTTTTCTTTTTAAGTATTGTACTGAGTGAAGATTTAAATAATTTTCAGGGATAATAATTGGAAGTATTTTCTCCTTACAGGAATTCTGCAACTTCGATGATTACAATTGGGATTGGACTTTGCAGCATTTAAGTATGAAGTGTATCCCAGGTACTGTGAAGGTAATGAAAATGAAGGCCACTCGTGTATTTCATATGGGAACATGGTGAGTAGCAGAACCTTTTCTACAGTTCCTTCTATCTTCAATATATTGATTCTTTTATCAGAAAATATACATGTATTTAGATGTGCATGTGTATATATATATATATATATATATATATATATATACACACACACACACACACACACACACACACAAAGTAATCCCTTACCATATCACAGTTCACCCGACGCGCACTCAGTACATCGTGGATTTTTCTGGTTGATATATGTAAATTTATATCACGGGTTTCTGCGCTCAGTAGGTATTTATATTATTTTAGCTTTTAATTATTTCTGTGGGAG
>NC_069002.1:26874501-26880133 GCF_001194135.2 Octopus bimaculoides
ATGCGTGTGTGCAACAAAACATGAAAAACTTGTCTTACCTTAGGAAGAACATACACGCATTATACACGCATTTTTGCCAGTATATACGCAGTGAAGCTATACAATAGCGTCGTTTTTATATCGATTGCTATTCTCCAGCAAATATCGGTACCTTGTTGTACCATTCTTATGAATTTATATATATATATATATATATACTGACACACACACATACATATATGAGGGTGAGTAAAAAAGCAATGACATTTTGTTTAGGACAGGTATAATTACCAACACAGGAGCATGTATCATACATCAAAATGAAGCTGGTCCTCTGTGGATCACATCCCTACTTCTCCACATAGTCACCGTTTCTCTCAATAGCAATGTTCCATCTTCGAACGAGAGCATGTATCCCTGCCCCATAAAATTCTGCTGATTGTTCTTTGAACAACTTCTTCACTACAGTTTTCACTTCCTCGTCACTAGAATAATTTAGCGCCTTCAGACTATCATCTCTTCGGCCCCATGAAAGAGGGTTTGAGAGGCAAACATTATTCCAGTGACGAAGAAGTGAAAACTGTAGTGAAGAAGTGGCGTCAAGAACAGTCAACAGAATTTTACGTGGCAGGGATACATGCTTTTATTCGAAGGTGGAACATTGCTATTGAGAGAAACGGTGACTATGTTGAGAAGTAGGGATGTGATCCACAGAGGACCAGCTTCATTTTGATGTATGATACATGTTCCTGTGTTGGTAATTATACCTGTCCTAAACAAAATGGCATTACTTTTTGACTCACCCTCATATATTTACATATATTTCTTCTCCTTTTTGCTTGTGTACTTCACACAACATTCTGACACATGTACACACTTCTATCACCATCTTCTTGTCCCTCCAAATGTCCCAACTATTTTTTTTTTCCTTCTCTCACTGAAACAAGAAAATGATTTTCATTTTTGCACTATTTTTATTGATTTCTTTAATTTTTCTTCACCTTTTCAATAGCATCTACACCCATACCCTTGCAAAAAATATGGCTACACCTACACACCAACCTTCCACTACTCCTCCACATTTGCACATTCAACATACATTCTCCTCCCTTCTTTGCTCCCCTTGCCATATAAACCACATTCTTTTTCTACCTCTCTACTGAAGAAGAACTAACGTCCGAAATGTCAAGAGTCTTTACCTGAATTAAAGGTTTAGACTAATACAACAATTGTTATAACCTTTGCCTGCCTCCATTGTTGTCTTCTTTTTCTTCAACATTTCTTCCAATGAAATATATATATATATATACATACATATATACACCCTCTCTTGCATACTTCTATTCACATATTCACACACACACATGCTTTCTCTTTTGCTCTCTCTCTCTCTCTCCTACGTTGTGTCTTTGACTTTCTGCCCCTCTCTCTTTTTCTCTCTCTCCTTCCTTTGCTTCACTTTTCCTCTCTTTCTCTCTCTCTCCTCCTCTCTCTCTTTCTCTTTCTCCCCACCACCTCACTCTGTTCCGGCAAGCAGTTATTTGGTAGGTGGGGGTTTAAAGACGCAGTACGTTTACTTACTCATATCCAGAGTTGGCAGAAACTGAAAAAAAGTCTTTGCATTTGTCATTATTTCTTGTAATGAAATATTTTCTTTAGATGTCCATCAACAGAGATTTGGCTAACTTAAGAATCTACACTAAATTCTTCAAAACAAATATATCACTACAATTGCTACAATAACAGCAACATACTTTTGCTTCCCTGAATAATACCAAGAAACAAATCATCCATGCTATAATTATTATTTTAACTTTTACCGAAATTATCCATGTTGGCAAATGTAAACTTCCATAGTTACGCATTGTATGACTGGTATCTCTCACGGTATTGGAATTTGGGATGTGTTAGGTGAGTAAGTGCTCTGACAGAATAACCCTCTTCCCATTCAAGGTAGGGTGGATCTCTAGTCCAGGACACAACATTCAGTGACATGTTCTCCAGCTCCAACTTTGCTGCATTGGCTGCAGGAGAGAAAAATCAAGAAATACAGGGAGCCTGACCAGCTGCTATCGAGACATCGTGTTCCTAAACCCCGTACTATCAATCACCTCTGCAAAATAAGGATAACAGCAGCCTGTTGGAGAAATGAACTCTGTGTGGTGGATAGGCTGCTGCAGCAAGTGCCACTGGCCCTCCTCCACCATGACACCATTGCAATCATTATCACAAATTGCAGTTGTGCATACTATTTGTTCTGGGGGGAATGTGACCCATCACCCCACCACACTTTAGCTGTTCCTTTCTTATCACTTTTCCTGTTTCTTTGTATTTAAATATGAGTATTAGGTCATCCCATAAATAATGCGTTTTTATACAATTGCATGAACTAAAAGTCAGAGGGGGACACGATAAACTACCTGCATCAACTTGCTATTAAAGCAGGTAGTAATTTTACCTTGTACTTATTCTTAGTGCAAGTTTTGAAGAGTGCAGTTTGATTTTAACAGTTATTTTTTCAAAGCTATAATGGAAGTGACAAAGGAGCATATTCAGCATATTTTGCTTTATGAGTTCAATAAAGGCAACAATGCAACATGATTGTAAGATTTTGGTTTCAATCCCTGGACTGGGTGATCCGTTGTGTTTTTGAGCAAAAACACTTCATATCACATTGCTCCAGTCCACTCAGCTGTAGAAATGAGTTTAGCCTGGAGAGGGATGGGCTCTGCCAGGCTTTCTCACCCTAGATATGCTGCATGGCTGAAGCACCCCAGAGACCCCCCCCCAAAGGGTTAAGGGACTTGTCACTTGTCAGTAACAAACCAACCATAGCACCTATGTTGTCACTATTGTGTCATTGAATTAAATTTTTACACAGCTGGTGTTAGGAAGGGCTTCCTGCTGTAAATGCCATGCCAAAGCTGACATTGTGGCCTGGTGCTGCCTCTGCAACTTGTTGGGCCCTGTCAAACTGTCCAACCCATGCCAGCATGGAAAATGAAATATTTGATGACGATGGTGAGCTGGGTAGCATTTATGTTATTGTTAGTTTAGCACTTAAACCAGCCATATACGGCTCAAATATTCTACCTGTTTTGTCTTCAAACTGGTCAGATCCAGCCTCTCTTACCTACCCTGCAATGTCATTTGCAAAATGAACAATCATCACTTTATTTACATTATTTACATTTGACAGATATTTGTCCTCTTCTTGTTTGTTGTTAACACAATGTTTCGGCTGATATACCCTTCAGCCTTTGGTCAGTCAACCATTCATCCACTCTTAGGTGCCATCAGAAAAATATAGCTAGCTTTTGATGGAGTTTCTCTATATGTCTCCACTATGCCATATGCCCGGGCATATGGTGTAGTGGTTAAGAGTGCGGACTACTAACCCCAAGATTCTGAGTTCGATTCCAGGCAGTGACTTGAATAAATAATAATAATAACAACAACATCGAAAAATACTTTAGGAATGAGAATCCAGGTTCGAAATTTTCCCAAGACACCTGATGAGGGCTGGAGGGTGTATCAGCCGAAGCGTTGTGTTAACAACAAACAAGATGAGGACAAATATCCTGTCAAATGTAAATAATGTACATAATTCCTCATCTCTTAAATATAGAACTGAGTCATCACTTTGTAATCTCAAAAACTACAAGATAATACAGGATTAACTTTAAAGAATGTGAATAAATAAGCCTTATATTTGACAGAACAATCTGAATGCTAAATCATTGCCACATCATTATGTTTTTTTTTTGTTTTTATTTTCCAGTGGTGTCCATCACAAAGGAAAGGTTTGTAGCCCAGAAGCAAAAAAGAAAGCAGTTGAGAAACTTTTGCTTGATAATAAACAAAACTTCTTCCCAAACGTTATCACAATGGCCGGCGTTTCCGGTTTACGTCTACGTGATCCGAAACCAAACGGAGGCTGGGGAGACTACAGGGACAGACAACTGTGTTACAGTTTCATCCATAGAAACACTTCAGAATTGAGTTTTATTAAGAACCCTAATATCACAAGGTCTTAACGCTTCTCGGTTTTTGACATAGATTAAACAAATTTCTTTTTTTTTTTTCTTTTGTTTCAAAATCTTGATAACATTGATCAAGCAATTCAATAAATAACATTTACTGTCTTGTCATAAATTGAAGAAGAAGAAGATGGATGGAACCAAATCATTTTGATTCTACAAAAACGAAGGAAAAATGAAAGAAACGACAAGACGTACAGCGTGAAATGTGATCTCATCTAACTGGCTCCATTTAACAGTTATGGTTGGTGCTATACAGTCGACACAACCATTTCCCTACAATTACAGATACAGTAGAGACAAACAGACAGAGAGAAGGTGGTGTAGTCGTCTGAGATGTCTCTCCCTTACTAAAAAAACTGAATTAACAGGTTTAGTTTCCACTGCTGAACTAAAACGACCTGCTGGAAACTGGAGTGTTAAGATCCTGTGATGTAATGTTAAAAAGAGAAAAGGAAACAAAAAACACAACAAAAAAACAACTGTTGCCTGGCTGTTTTATCTTTTTTTTTTCCTACTTCCAATGTTCTATTGTTTGCCAATAGATCTAACTGCTCATCATCTCAACTGGTGAAGTCTCATTCTTCTCTACTACTGCTCCGTTCTACCAAACATCCGCACATCATTGTTAATCTGCCTTCTTACTCTGTGATTATTATTATTATTATTATTATTAATTATGGTGGTGGCGAACTGGCAGAATCGTTAGCACGCCAGGCAAAATGCTTAGCAGTATTTTGTCTGTTGCTTCGTTCTGAGTTCAAATTCCACCGAGATCAATAAATTAAGTACCAGTGAAACACTGGGGGGTCAATTTAATCAAGTAGTCCCCTCCTCCAAAATTTCAGGCCTTATGCCTATAGTAGAAAGGATTATTATTACTATTATTATTATTATTATTATTATTATTAAGGTGATGAGCTGGCAGAGCCATTAGCATGCCAGGTGAAATGCTTGGTGGTATTTCATCTGTCTCTACATTCTGGGTTCAGATTCTGCCATGGTCGACTTTGCCTTTCAGGGTCGATTAAATAAGTATCAGTTATGCACTGCAGTCAATGTACCCCCTCCCCCATTATTAATTATTAAGATGGCAACCTGGCAGAATCGTTAACGTGCCGCGTAAAATGCTTAATGGTATTTCGTCCAGAGCTCAAATTCTGCCAAACTTGAGTTTGCCTTTCATCTCTTTCAGGGTCGGTAAAATAAGTATCAGTCAAGCCCTGGGGGTCAATGTAATTGACAAGCCCTCTCCCCTCAAAAACCTCAGGCCCTGTGCCTTCAGCAGAAATGATTATTATTATTATTATTATTATTATTATTATTATTATTATGCTTAACGGTATTTCGTCTGTCTGCACATTCTGAGTTCAAATTCCACCGAGGTCGATTTTGCCTTTCATCCTTTCAGGGTCGATGAAATAAGTACCAGTTATGCATTTGGAGCCAATGTAATCGACTTATTCCTTCCCCACAAAATTTCAGGCCTTGTACCTTCAGTAGAAAGGTTTATTATTATTATTATTATTATTAATCAATAATAACCACAGTGGTTTGGCAGAAATCAGATGGCGGAAACTGGAATAAATGCCTTGCAGTATTTTCTTGTTTTT
>NC_069002.1:26880143-26886127 GCF_001194135.2 Octopus bimaculoides
TTTTCTATTATTATTGTGGCGGTGAGCTGGCAGAATCATTAGCGCATTGGACAAAATGCTTTAGAGACATTTTGTTCGGTTCTTTACGTTCTGAGTTCAAATCCTGCTGAGGTCAACTTTGCCTTTCATCCTTTCGAGGTCAACAAAGTAAAGTACCAGTCATGTACTAGGGGTCAGTGTAACCGACTTGTCCCCCTCTCCACTTGAAAATTGCCGGCCTTGTGCCAAAATTTGAAAGCATTTTTTTTTTTTTCACTATTATTAATTTTTATGACTTGATTTTATTCTTTCAATGTATTATTATTTTTTTTTTCATTATTATTATTTTCCACCATATCTGCTGACTTCAATGGAATCAATTCTTTATCTGGCTGTGGAAAATTTCCCCTTCACTTTTTTTTTTTTATTTTTCTTGCCAATGTTGTCTTTTTCTAAAAAAAAAAAAAAAAAAAGGAAAAAAAAAACTATATTTTGGTCTGGCTTCATTTGATTGTGGGCGGTGAAATTGCTAATAATAACAATAATAATAATAATAATAATAATAAAGAAACCAGTTAGAATTTTTTTTTTTTGTAAATTTGTCCTATCATATTCTGACCCCTCACCCACCTCCTCTCACCACCACTACCTAGCCACTTCCACCACTGCTAAACAACTGAGGCAAGACGTCATTGCTATGCTAAAGCAAGCGGGCTATTCTGGAAAAAAAAAATGGAATATCTGTTCCTGGAAAACAAAAAATAATGTTTTACTTCAGTATCTCCATGATTTCTTGGGAGATGAGATGAAAGAGTGGAAGAGAGAGAGAGAGAGAGTGGGAGAAAGGAAGAAGAGAGAGATTCCTTTGTCTATTACATAAGGGACTTCCTAATGAAATTCTACAAGGCCAGGACCTATTTGGAATCTTGTAGAATTTACTCCCAAAATTCAAGAGGATGTCAGGTTTTTTTTTTTAAGACCCCTACCAAATATTTACAAGCTGACCCTCCTTATTAAATATTTAAATGCAATTCTAGAACCTACTCACCTCATCCCCTTCCCCTCTTATGTGACCCATCATCATACAATTCTACAATTTAACCCTTTAGCATTCGGCCATATCCAGCCCAAATATTCTCCCTGTTTTTTTTTATGTTCAAACTGGTCAGATCCAGCCTCTCACACCTATCCAAGAGTGTCATTCTCAGTATAAACACCCACATCATTGAACTCTCAAAGCTAAAAGATAATGCAGGATTAATTGTAAACGAGGTGAATAAACAAGCATTACACTGGTCAGATAATCTGAATGCTGAAGGGTTAAGGACTACATCAATGTTTGTATCTCCTAATTTTATCCCTAATTTTTTTCCTGGAATTTACAAGAAATTTCCATGCCTGAAACCAAATTACTGGGCTGTTGCGATGTTTTACTGATCTATTTACTAATAATGGTCCTAGAATCATAGAATAATGTTATTAGATTAGACTAGTTAGTTCTTTAGTTTCTGGTAATGGTTCCAAGAGAAGTTATGCTTTTGACTAGTATGTGTAATTGTGTCTTTCAATGGTTACTCTTACCGTGAGCAGATAAGGTTATCGTGTCAAACTAGCAAACAACACTTTTAGTGCTTATTCGTCTTTCTATAACTAGGAGCAACCTTATTCATGGTTGCTAAGATTTTCATCTTGAAAACCGTGAGAGGGAATAAGGAATGAAATGGTGACCTCGGTCATATTATATACATACACACACATACATACACATTGTAACTTTTATCTCTGGCTTTCAGTAATTATTTTAATAACCCTATAACATTACATATCTACAGATTGTCTATAAATCCGTGTGCAATTTAAAATACTTGTCATAGCTATACATGACAGAACTAATCTGGTAAAAAGTATAAGAAAGAACAAGTATTTAAATTAATTATTGGGATTGTTAATTTTCAATATGTCCACAATCATTCCATACACAAATGGTTATATGAAAAATATTTTGCAGCTGGTTTTTCAGTAATACCATCTATCACATCAATTATCCTTGTTTGCATGTCCTCTGAAGATTGAAGTTTGGTTGAATAATGGATTCTAAACCTTTGGACAGCAACAGTAGATTTTAGCTCATCTAACCAAAGAACAGAGTTTCCTTCCTCTTTGCAGGGAAGCCATAGGTCAACAGCAATTCCACAAAAATAAGACATTTTGAAGTTTAAAGAAAAAGATTAAAAAAATAGTAGTTAAAACACATAATAAACCAATTTTCCAAAGACAAGGAAAAAAAAAAACTAGAAACATCGAGCTTTCTTACAGATTACTTCTATCAAATATAAAGCTGTAGGTATTTGAAATTGCACACAGACTTTATAGACACCCTGTATATATAAAGGCTATAGATTGAGAAAGCACTCTGTAAGCAATGATGCCTTTTTATTATTTTGCAATATTGAGTTGAGAGTTCAACTCCCCCCTCCCCTCTCATGAGTGTCACTCAGAGCAGAGTGGACTCCTAAGTTTTTCTTGATAAGCCTTATAATGATATCTCTCCTAATCCAGTAGATTATTGCTATAGCAACTTGAATATTTTAAACATAATAGAAAAGACTTAAATTTTACTTCTTTGTATTCAAACTAACTTCCCAAACCATTCCTTAATCCCTAAAATACTTCCCTAAACTGTTTATTGCCCCTCTCTACCTTTATCTGTGGCATTCAGTCTTTCTAACTTCCATTCTATTCTTTATACCATTAATTCTCTGTAGTTTTTTCGCTATGGCATTCTAGTTCAGTTTCATGTTCTTCAGAACTCCAGCTTACTAAATAACAAACAATCAAAAATATTCTGCTAACCATACTAAAATCTGCAAAACTTCTTGAACATTACCATCTTTGGAGCAGTTTATATCAATGTCTCTTTTGAAATGTGAATCTTCTACCAAAATGGTTCATTTCTTCAGAGTTTCATTAAATCACATCAGCTCAAGTTGATAGGTTATCAGAGTGCAGACTGCTGTTGGAATGGACAGTCACATTACTCCTGTCTGTGAAATGTCCCATGAACCGAGACATTTAATGATTGAACAGCTAAGTCTATCTAGTTACAAATAGAAGCTATGAATGGTTCTATATCATTCTGAGTTGAAGAAGTACCACCTGATGAACATCTTAATGTAACTTGCAATAAACATTGATGTCCCAGGTTCCACAAGGCTAAACTACCTCTAGGTATTTCAGCCTTTCTATAGAACCAATCTTGAAGTAGATTACCCAATAATCAATGGTTATGGCATTTATGATATTGCAACAAAACAGAAAAAGCCTGGAGGTGATTCCTCTAAGATTCCTTAATTACATTCAAACTCCCACATATATTTTATTTTCTGTTGAGTATTTTAACTTAAATGACTTATATCCTTGTTTTTGTCCAAAAATGGAAAAAACCTAGATTTATTGTTTAATTCAAAAATATCGACTAAACATCATCAAAGGGTTTGTAGGTTCTTTGATCTTAATTAAGGTGTAATTTAACTTAATGTGATCGAGTTCGTTGTGAGGATTATTTTATAACATCTTATTTCTATATTCTTTTCGATGTTTACTTCCATACACATAAACACATATCTAATATACAGATATAAACATATATACACATTCACACACACAAGCATGCATACACACATGCATACAAACAAACACATACATTTTGTTTCAGTCGTTTGACAGCGGCCATGCTGGAGCACTACCTTTAATCGATCAAATCAACCCCAGGACTTATTCTTTGTAAGCCTAGTACTTATTCTATCAGTCTCTTTTGCTGAACCGCTAAGTTACAGGGACGTAAACACACCAGCATCGGTTGTCAAGCGATGGTGGGGCAGATAAACACAGACACACAAACATACACACACACACACACATATACGATGGACTTCTTTCAGTTTCCGTCTACCAAATCTACTCACAAGGCTTTGGTCGACCCGAGGCTATAGTAGAAGACACTTGCCCAAGGTGCCACGCAGTGGGACTGAACTCAGAGCCATGTGGTTGGTAAGCAAGCTACTTACCACACAGCCACTTTCATTATTCATTAACATATGGAATTGGTTAAAAGTGGAATGAAAGACTTTCTTTTTCCTTTCCCCATTCCTTAAATGAAAAATATATTTCATTCAGGATCTTCCAAAACAAGAGTCTTTAAATAAATTAGCACAACATCGTCATGACAACAATTATAATTAACAACAAAAAGGGTGGCGGGGAATGTTACTGGTGACAGAACAAGGTGATTGGAGGTGGGTATTAATAACCTATATTGAAATGAACTATTTAATCTGAGGTCATTTGACCTGGTTGATAATTTTTCTGATAGCAGAGTATTAGTCTGTTGCCATCGTTAAGCAATTCACCATTAGCTTATCTTTATACTAAAGCAGTCTGTCATTATCTTACCCTAACTTACCTTTATACAGATACAATCTACCTTGATTGTTAATGTTTTTTTTTTTTTTTATTTGCTACCATTATTATTGTTGTTGTGTATTTCTAATAAAAAATCCACTGATAAAGAAATAGAGCCGGTAGGAATTGTTCAGAGTAAACAAGTTGAACTGATGAGAGTAACCTTTACAATAAAGTCTATGAAATGTCATAACATTATAAGAGAGAGAGACTGTCCTGAACAACTACAGCGACCACCACCAATAACATTGCTACTACCACTACAACCATTGTCTCTACTATAGCTACTACTGTCCCACCTTGATACAAATTTTATTTCCTTCCTAATTCCTTGTTGCTTTGTCTTCAGAAATGTCCTGTAGGTTGTAATCCCAGAAACCATGTGCGATATCACAATTCTAGAATAAGGTTTAAAAAACTGAAGAAAAAATAAGAAACTAGGAATTCAATTTATCTGTTTATGGGTGATCTGTGGAGGAATGTAGTTCAGTGGTTAGGATGTTACATTCACAATCATGAGATTGTGGGTTCAATTCCCAGACCAGGCAGTGCTTTGCGTTCTTGAGCAAAACATAACTTTCACATTGCTGCAGTGCACTCAGCTGTAATTGGGTTGACCCTGCACTGGAATGGTGTTTTGCTTAGGGGGGAATGTTGACATGCCTGCTTAGCCAGCAGGGTGTAACAACGTCCAATAATTTGATCGATACCGTCTTGTGTCAACTACCAATTTAAATATGGAACAAAAACAATTGGTGTTGTGTCATCTAGTTAAACGTCATAGAATACCAACACTATGTTTAGCTGTAGCTTGGCCAAATGGTTCAGAAGTTCACAACCACAAGAATCCAGGTTCAAACTCACTGTACAGCATCTTAAACAAATGTATTTTACAGCGGCCTTGGGTTAACTCAAACCTTGTGAGTGAATGTAGGTTGATGGAAACTATGCTGAAGCCTGCTGAGTAGATTGTAACTAATTGCAATTCAAACCATCCACCCTTGTCACATATGTAATTCTCATGGTACTTGGAAATTACATAAATGGTACATGTGTCAATGGAAATGGTCAGTCATATACACACAAATTTTATGAACAGGGAATTCAGTTAATTGAACAACTGATGACCCATTATTGAAACCAAATGAAGATCCAATTAATTAATCTACTAACGAGCACTTACATTCAGTAGTAAGCATTATTGATCTTTGGTCCTATCTCAATCAAAATTTTACTTTTAACCCTTTAGCTTATAAACTGGCCATATCTGACCTTTCTCACCTACTCTACAATGTCATTCTAAAAAATAAACAATTACATCACCAGATACTTAAATCCACAGGACATTGCATGATAAATTCAAAACAATGTGAATAAATAATAAGAATTACATTTGACAGAATAATTCGAACACCAAATGGTTAAAATTCCTGAGAAAACTTACTTCCTACTTTCTCTTTCAATCCCCAAAACCCAGTAGCAAACAACTAAAGCATCGGTTTTTAGATTCCATTACAGCTTAATTCTCTCTCCCCCCCCCCCCC
>NC_069002.1:26886180-26890826 GCF_001194135.2 Octopus bimaculoides
CACACACACACACACACCACCACCACCACCACTGAATGCTTATAACCTTATGAAACTAATTTGTGATTTTTTTTTTTTTAACATTTTGCCCTTATTACTAGACAGGGCAATAGGTTGGCAGACCTTTTGGAGCATTACTTTGTGGTATTTTCTCCAACTCTGTAAGTTCTGAGTTCAAATCCTGCCAAGAGCTGCGGTCTAAGGCTCTTAAAATTGTTGGCTTTGTGCCTAAATCAGAGACAATTATTATGATTATTATTATTATTATTATTATTATTATTATGATTATTATTATTATTATTATTATTATTATTATTATTATTATTATTATTATTATTATTATTATTATTATTATTATTATTATTATTGTGGCAAGCTGGCAGAATTGTCAGCATGGCAGACAATATGCCTGGCAGCATTTCATTTGTTTCTATGCTCTGAGTTCAAATCCCACCAAGATCAACTCCACCTTTCAGGGTCAATGTACTAGGGCTCAACCTTTGAGAGACCCTGGACGTGGTTGGCTAACTTGTTACAAATAGCAGCCAAACCTTCCTCACATCATAGTCTACTCTCTTAATAAGATTTGAAGACATACCTTAAGCACAGATGGGATGGTCATGGATTGAACCCTTTAGAACAACAAATCTATTCAATGAGGACTGACCTGGGATTTAACAATAATAGCTACAACAATTTAAGTTCTGTTTAGTTCATAACCTACACTGTTCAAATATATTGATAATCAAATATTATTTCGTACTTCATTTGAGATTTTTCTTTTTTAGTTTATCGTCATCGTCATTTAACATGCAGTTTCCAAGTTAGCATGGGTTGGGCAGTTTGGCAGGAACTGACAGTCAGAAGAATGTGTCAAGTTCCAGTGTCTGCTTTGACAAGGTTTCTGTGGTTGGATGTCCTTCCTACTGCCAACCACTTTACAGAGTGTAGTGGGTGCTTTTTATGTTGCACCAGTGAGGTCACTCAGAAAAGCCAAAAACAGGAGAAAAGAAAGATGCCTTGACTGAGGGAAGGTTTGAGAGTCTAAACTATGATAGAGGGACAGAAACTGTCTAGCTGTGGTAGAGATACATGGTTACCCAACATTATAAGTGTTTTTGATCTAGTTTGGATTTTTTGCAATCAAATTTGAATTCTTTGCCATCAAATTTGTACTACTTTGCCATCAAATTTGAATTCTTTGCAATCGAATTTGATTGCAAAGAATCCAAACTAGATCGAAAACATCTATACATAAGGGTGGGTTGGAACAGTTGGAAAGAATATTTCAACCACAAGGTACGAGAAGGTGAAGCAATAATTCTTGCAGTCTACAGTGAAATATATTTACTCTCATTGCACAGACCTCTAATTTGCTTTCTACAATGTTCTCTATAACAACGTTTGTGAATTCAGACTCCCCCCACCCCAACTTTTGTTTTCTTTTGTGGTGGTGATGAGAGAATAGGGGAGGAGGGAGGTTGGCTAAGACATTTCATTAGGGAAGGTGAAAGAAATTAATTTTTATTTTCCATATAACTAAATTATAAACTATCCCAATCTGAAATATTCCAAGAGCTCCCTATTTACTAAGTAAAGAAACATTTCAATTAATGATGTCACATCCCTGCCTCTATATAATTATATATATATCTCGTTGCTATTATGTTAAACTGTCGTATGTCCAAATTTAGCCAAATGCTTTTTTTTTTTTTTTTTTTTTTTTTTTTTTTTTTCAATATTTAATTTTGCTTGCAATAGCCGGTTCTTCTGGTCAAACTATCGTATCTCCAGCTGCTTCACATGCCAAGATATCAAAAATTGTCAAAAGTGTAGTATAATGGTTTAGCATTTTTCAAAAGTGTAGTAACTCCCACATATGACAGTTTTGCAAAAATATTTCTGACTGAAAATATCGTACATACATGGAGTTACGATTTTATGCACCCTACAAAGTATTATTGTTAAGCTGAAACTGTTGCTAATGTAAAAAGAAGTGGGATGGTGAAACTATTTTTTTGTTTTCTGAAAAAGCAACATTTTGGACTTACGACACTTTTGCTTAATAGCAACGATATATATATAATATCTTATTTTAGTCAAGTCACCCTCTTGCTACTCTGAGTTTCACTTGCAAGTATGTATGATCTTCAGGCAAGTTGTGAGGGGAAAATTGAAGGGGTTTGTTTGCACACTGATATATAGTTGATTAGTCATAAGATATGATGATGGGGAGAAAGTATGATAAAATGAGGAGTGTTGTACTGAACAGCATTGGCTGGGGGGATTACATCCATTTAGTATTAACTGGACGGGGGGGGAGAATACTCACTACTGTAGTGGAGGTCAGTGACATTTTATTTACAGTGAAAATGT
Organism: Octopus bimaculoides; assembly: GCF_001194135.2. Lineage (NCBI taxonomy): Eukaryota > Metazoa > Mollusca > Cephalopoda > Octopoda > Octopodidae > Octopus > Octopus bimaculoides. The sequence goes on from NC_069002.1 coordinate 26,888,557, forward strand.
GCAGACCATCATTTTCCAGTTGCAATTTGCCTGACTACCTTGGGTGCCTACAAACTCAGGGTAGCAAGAAGTTGACTTGACCTAAATAAAATAATAATTTCTGCCAAGGTATTGAGTATTTTCCATATCATTAATACTAATTTGCATATATGATTAGATTTAGTGACTAATAGAAAACATAAGTTTAACCATCATTCATGTGTGTGTGTATATATATATATATATATATATATATATATATATTTGAAAAACTGAATGGAAATTACTTTACTGATAATTTTTCCATTTTAATAATTTGATGTCCATAAACGATTTGCAAACACAAATTTCTAAACATTTAACCCTTTGGTGTTTAAGCCGGCCATATTCAGCCCAAATATCCTACATGATTTACATTCAAACTGGCCATATCTAGCCCCTCACACCTAACCTACATTGACATTCTAAGAATAAATTATCACACCATCGAAACTTCAAAGCTGTAAGATAATGCATGATTAATTCAAAACAATTTGAGTGCAAAATGTATTACATTTAACAGATTAATCTGAACACTAAAGGGTTAATTATTAAAGTGGAAAAATTATCAGAAAAGCCATTCCTATTCATTTTTTCATATATATATATATATATGTGTGTGTGTGTGTGTAAATGAGAGAATATGCTACATGTTTGAAGTTTATCAATTTAGCTCTAATTGCAAAGAAAACTTAAAACTTTTAACTTCACAGCCAGATTCTGTAAACGTATATGAGTTGGGCAGTTCACGTTCACTCATTTTGTTGACCATCTCTGGCCAGCCAGATAAAAGTGCTCTTCAGCTAGCCAAAAGGACAATGTACAAAGGCTTGACTACTGCTGTATAAAAACCCTTATTCTTTATACTATTATTATTATTATTGAAATTATTATTATTATTATTATTATTATTATTATTTGAATGATTTATATTGATGAAGTTTCTTTTTATATTTAGCACATGTATACTACCATGTATATGAAAGACATGTATAAGCAATACTGAAACAAAACAAAAAAATCAAAATCACCAAAAAAAAAAAGAGAGAGAGAGAAAGAAAGAGAGAAAATAATGAAAAATAACAACAAAGTCTTTAATTAGTCAATTTGGACAATAAGAAAAAGAAAAAAACACAATGATAATATTCTTAACGGTTATTATCTTTATATTTTTTTTAACAAGATTCGAAGACAAACAAACAAAAAAAAATATTGTCAACATTTTTTGTAGCCTAAAAGACATTTTCTGCTATGTAAGTGGTTTTTATTTTTTAGTTTTTCTCTTTTTTTTTTATATTTTCATTTTTTAAATTATCTTTCTAACATTTACTGTGCTGAAGATTTATTTACTGTGTGTGTGTGTTTGTATAATATCTGTATGTATATCCATATATGAATGTATATGTATACATGTGTATGAGTATGTGTGTGTCTAAGTATATATATAAGTGTGTGTATGTGTATATATATGTGTGTGTGTGTGTGAGAGAGAATATGAGTATGTATGTATGTACGTGTGTGTATTAGTCTACATGTATATATGTTGTGCTTGTGTATATCTGTGTATATATATGATTGTGTGTGTATGTGTAAGAGAATATGAGTATATGTATACAGGTGTGTGTAGGTGTATGAGTGTATACGTATGTACATATATGTCTGAATGTATATGTTATTTATATATATATATGTATATATATATGTACATGTGTGTATGAATGTACATGTATATGCTGTGTGTGTGTGTGTGCTTGTATAAATACACACATAAATTACACAGGAGTGACTGAAATACTTTAAATATTACATAGATTTTTCCATAATATGTGTTCCCTAGTTAAAACCTAAGTCAAATACAATAATATAATTTTCTGAAACTATATGATAATAATAAAACTCGATATCCATTTTAACTATATTTAATACGGGGGTGGGGGGCATAAATTAAAGGGAGACAACTAGAGTATATGTAATAGTTGAATAACTTGAGTAATATTTATAACTTCTATATTTGCCCCAGGCATGACACATTACGTTACAATTTTACAAAGGACTTGTGACATCACTTGTGGCTCTTTCTGGAACTGGGAAAATAAAGTTCCAGTCGAGAACTGGACTGAGCCTCCCTCATCCCCATCTCTTTTGAACTTACTGGCTTTGTGCCTTAATTAGATGCAATTAATGCATTAACGAGTGGTATATCATCTGAAATAAACAATACACATTATATATATATATATATATATATATAT
>NC_069002.1:26891022-26895850 GCF_001194135.2 Octopus bimaculoides
TATATATATATATATATATATATATGAGAGATAGAGAGGGAGACGGTGTATTCTCTTGACTATTGAGTTTCCTTCTTCAGCAAGATCCTCATCTCACCCCACTTAAAGCAACCATCTTCTTAGGTTGAACCTTCCTAGGAATTGCGGTTGTGACTGTTTAACATTCTAAATCATAGAACAACTTGTTCTACAATAAAGTGGGGATGGTCATATATGGAAGCACATAGTTTATTTGACCACCTCCACATCATGAGGCTATGACTTGATCAGGGCTGACTGTGGCTCATCTAAACACTACGAAGAATTCACTTCATTTCAGTCAAAGACAATCCATCATCTAATTAACGTTTTAAGACCAAACACGATCCAGTTTTATTAAAATTACAATGTAACTGCAACATTAGTCTAATTAATTACTGTCTTCATTAGCAACAGACAACATAGTCCAGTTGTTAAGGTTACGAGGTGGCTAGGGCATTGCAGCAGTGACCACTAAATGTCCACTCATAAGTTTACATATTTCCAATGGTAGATAGGAATCTGTGCATGATTTGTCTCATTCGAATGCATCAGAATCACCTATATATATATATACTCTCTTTACTCTTTTACTTGTTTCAGTCATTTGACTGCGGCCATGCTGGAGCACCGCCTTTAGTCGAACAACTTGACCCCGGAACTTATTCTTTGTAAGCCTAGTACTTATTCTATTGGTCTCTTTTGCCGAACTGCTAAGTGACGGGGACATCAACACACCAGCATCAGTTGTCAAGCAATGCTAGGGGGGACAAACACACACACATACATACATACATATATATATATATATATATATACATATATACAACAGGCTTCTTTCAGTTTCCGTCTACCAAATCCACTCACAAGGCTTTGGTCGGCCCGAGGCTATAGTAGAAGACACTTGCCCAAGATGCCACGCAGTGGGACTGAACCCGGAACCATGTGGTTGGTAAGCAAGCTACTTACGACACAGCCACTCCTGCGCCTATATATATACACACATACACACACACATGCACTGATATATGTACAGTTGCCTGTGTATAGCATATACAGATATACATGCATATACATACAAATGTGCATACATTTAAATATTTTGTATGTGTAAATGTTACACACATACATATATATGATGTTGTTATATATGCATACATGTGTGTTTGAGTCTGTTCTGATTTGTCTGTATATACTTGTATATACATGTGTGCAAAGGTAAAATGATTGAATGTTATATTTGTAGGAGGAGAGCAAAGCGTGCTTGAACTGTCTGACTGTAACCAATCTGCTGTGAAGACATTGCCCCACAACCTCATTTACTTTTGTTTCGTGTTGTTTTGTTTCTTTTACTTTCTCATTTCCTTTCTATTGTTCCAGCCTTAAATGTTTAAGTAAGGTTTTGTATTATTTACAATTTATGATCCTCTGCTATGTCCCCCCACCCCATCTGACCCCCAATTTACTAGACACTTTCTATTTATAGGCTCTGTTTGGCTGTGTCAGCCACCGTAAAAGCAACAATCATAACAATTCCTTAGAATTAACACAACCATTAATAATATCTATCTTGATTAGATGCTGCATTTAGTGTTGATAATTAACATGATCAATAACTCAATAACCTTCAGTAAAAATCACTTTAGCATGGAATCGAAACTGTGTCCTGGACTTACGTCCTGGACGTATTGCCAGGTCCATAGTAATGCCCAACCAAGGAGTTAATTGTTTGTCTCTGATGTTGTATCGGTAATTATCAATGGATGAAACATTTGAAGTAGATTTATCAATTTTAAGAGTTCAACATATGGCTATAAGGAAGTTGAATTAATTATGTATGTGTGTGTGTATACATATTATGTATAACGTGCATGTATATATGTTTGTTATACTAAAGTAGGTACATCATCATCACAGAAATTGTATACACATGTTTATATACATTAAATGTATACACACATTTTTATACATTAACTGTATACACACATTCATATACATACATATTGTTTTCAAGTGTTTCGTTGCAATGTAAAAGAAAATTTTCTTTATTCAATCAAAACACTATTTCCTTTAATTATTCTTTAATCTTCTTCAGATTATAAACTAAACAACTTCAATTTGAGAAAAAACAAATCCCTTTTCTTTTTTTTTAATTTTCTCCTCTTCTTTTTCTCTTCATTTTCTCACAGGGTGCCTCACTTCCAATCATTTTAGACAGAAAACCCTTTCCTTTAGTCTATAAATTAAACATAGAGCCGATACAGATAAGCTATCATTTCATTTTTCTTTATATTCTTCCCAATTTCAAGCTAACCTCTCCAGTGCTATTAACCTTCAACATTTCACACAATTGATATCCAATCCCCATGACCACCTCCTACAATTTCTATATTTTCTGCTGTCTTTTGTTATAAAAGCTGAAATATATCTTCCACTTTTTTTTTCTCTTCAAGCATTTATAAAACTAAAATCTTTTGATATTTTTCGAAGCTGCTGAGAAACACGTTTTTCTTTCTTTCTTTTTTTTCCTTCCTCCTCCTCCTCCTTTTAGTCTACAAAGTTTCTTATTCCTTAACTTCATTCTAAGAGATTCTGCCATCCATATTCTTACTATTTCATGAGGAATAAAACTTTGGAGTAGTTTGCACAAATCAGATAATCTATAGACAGAACCTGTGAACTATTCCAAACTCCCTGTTGAAGTCATGGGTTTATTTGAGCCAAGCAATCATTGATCACTTTTGGAATCTCTCTGCAACAAATTCTTCAAATTATCTGGTCCATTCTACTCTAAGTCTAGAAGTTTCTTTATCGTAGTTCTTAAGCCATTTAGTTCCTATAAGAAATCTCCTTCAATATTTCTGACCCCTTAAGAATTTGAGTAGTTAAATCATTCTAATTTACAGTTAGAATAAGTCATCTAAGAGGAAGAATGGTTACTAAACATCATAGGGCAAAAAAAAAGAAACAAAAAACGTTTGTACAATATTCCTTGTGACTGCTAAATTGCTAAGGAAAAAAAAAGAGAAACAGAGATAATTGCCTTCCTATCCCTAATTAGACCATCATTAAACTGTCCCCTATCATAAACCAATATTAGTCAACTTGAAGAAACAAAAGGATCAGACACATACCCTTCAAAAGAACAAAACCATAATAAGCAGAACAACCATAGTTAGAATATTTCTTAGAATCTAGTAAAGCCCTTAAGTGTCTCACATGACATTCTTTATTTGTATCAGAATCATGTCAAAATTTGTATCTTCAAATTTCTTTTATATATTTTTTTATGTCTAAAACAAAAAAAAAATTGCTCTTGTATCATTTACTGGTACCATTTTTTTGTTGTATGTTGGGTTTTTTTTCCTTCTTCTCTCTCCTGTAATTGCTCTTTGACCATTTTTATCCATTTTTTTCAGTTACTGTTTTTGTGAAATATTCTTACAAACAGACTGTATTGTCTGTTAGTTGTATATAAGAGGTGTTTATGGAACGGGAGAGAATTGAAAAATCGCAGTTGTAGTCAACAGACTGCAATCATTATCAGAGATTTGCATATATGAATAAATTATTTTTTAAATATATCCATTGGTTTTTGTGTTTTTGTGATCATCTTTTGGCACAGTCATCATCATCATCTTTTTACTGTCCATATTTCTTTATATAGTGGGTGCTTTTACGTGCCACCATCACAAGGGCCAGTCAGGCGGTACTGGCAACAACCAAACTCAAAAGGTGTTTTTTTTTATATGCCACCGGCAAGGGAACCAGTCCAGCAGCACTGGCAACAACCATGCTCGAATGTTTGTTTTTCATGTGCCAGTAAGGTGACGCTGGCAACAATCATGCTCGAAAGGTGCTTTTTACATGCCACCTGCACAGGAGCCAGTCAGTGGCCCTGGCAACAATCACACTCGGATGGTGCTTTTAACGTTCCACTGGCATGAGTGCCAATCAGGTGCTTCTGTCATTGGCCCCATCAGCGATTTTGATTTCACTTGCCTCAACAGGTCTTCGCAAGCACTGGTTATACACCACTGGCATAGGCCACAGGTTATGGTCTCACTTGGCATATCTCCAAAGGTCTCAGTCACTAGTCATTGCTTCGGTGAGGCCCAATGTTCGAAAGTTGTACTTCACCACCTCATCCTAGGTCATCCTCTTCTGCAGCTTCCCTTAACTGCTAGGGTGTGACACTTTTCCACGCAGCTGTCCTCATCCATTCGCAACACGTAACCATACCAACACAGTCATCTCTTTTTCACACCACATCTGATGCTTCTTAAGTCCAACTTTTCTCTCAGGGTGCTTAGATTGTCGTGTATGCACACTGACATTACATATCCAGCGGAGCATACTACTTCATTCCTTGCGAGCTTACGCATGTCCTCAGCAGTCATGGCCCATGTTTCACTGCCATGTAGCATGGCTGTTCGTACACGTGTCATACAGTCTACCTTTTACTCTGAGCGAGAGGCCCTTTGTCACCAGCAGAGGTAAGAGCTCTCTGAACTTTGCCCAGGCTATCCTTATTCTAGCAGCTACACTTTCAGTGCACCCACCCCTGCTACTAACTGGGTCACCTAGGTAACAGAAACTACCAACTACTTCTAGTTTTTCTCCCTGGAATGAGACAGAAGTTGTTCTCTACACATTTTCAGGGTTTATTGCTCCTGAGCATTTGCGACAGACAAAAACTATCTTCCTAGTTAGCCTCTCTTTGATATTGCTGTACCTCTGATGTGTCCATAGCTTGCACTGGGTACATCTTATGAAGTTTCTACCTACGCCTTTTCTACAGATCGAGCAG
>NC_069002.1:26895950-26896572 GCF_001194135.2 Octopus bimaculoides
TCTTTTTGTTAAATTGACTTGTGTAAGTATGGCGTCCTGATGTGTTTCATCTGGTGTGCGTTGGCTGTTCGGTCTGTTTGTGAATACCGACTTTAGTGTAGTACACAGAGTGTTTAAATCTTTACTAATTTGTTCTTGTTTTAAAATGAATTTGTCGACAGTATCGTGTAGAGGAGGTTGTTGTTCATTGTTAGGTTTGTTAATGTACATTGATTTGAGGGTTGTGCAGAAAAGTTGTAAATCATTACTAACCTGATCAGTGTAGTGAGTAGTGATTTCACTGTTTATCCTTTCCCGGGTGAGAAGATTTGAGTCCTCAATTTTGTTATTTAAGGAAATGAGGTGTGAGTTAATATTTTTGAGTTCTTTAAGTATATCCTAGTTTGTAATATATATAAATATACAGGGATTAGCAATTGAGTTGCTTCTCCAACATACTGAAAATTTAGAAATAGCAGTCAAAGAACTACTGATTCCAAACTACAAATTTTCTCCAAAGTGGATGGCGATATTTATGGCACACATAGAACAAAAAACCGGAGGGAAAAGCGTAAACAAGCCAAGCCTTTAGTTAATTGGATACGAATCGTTTCATGGTTAAGTGAATGGAAATTTCACTATT
>NC_069002.1:26897473-26898228 GCF_001194135.2 Octopus bimaculoides
TATATATATATATATATATATATATATATATATATATATGTATGTATATATATATATAAATATATATATATATATATAAATATATACACACACATACACATGTGTTGGTGTGTTTATGTCCCTGTAACTTAGAGGTTTGGTAAAAGAAACCAATAGAATAAGCAGTAGGCTTACAAAGGATAAGTCCTGGAGAGTCAATCTATTTCACAAAAATACATAAATGCATATTTACACCTACACACGCACCAGGCTTCTTTGAGTTACTGTTTACCATATTCATTCGTAAGGCTTTTATTAACCCAGAGCTACAATGAAAGACACTTGACCATTGTGGATAGAGTGTGACAGAGATGAAAACGAGGAGATCGGAAAGTCACCTTCTTAACCATAGAGCCACACCCATACCTGACATGGTTCTTAAATTTCATGGTGTGTCTGAAGTAAATACGGTATTGGAGAGCAGAAGGAAATATGCTATGGAGAGCAAGATGTTTAATTTAGAAACAACTGAATGGGTTATGGTGAGCAGATTTATGATATTTAATTATCTAATTAATAATATTATCCAATTAATGATATTTAATTATCTAATTAATAATATTATCCAATTAATGATATTTAATTATCTAATTAATGATATTATCCAATTAATGATATTTGATTATCTAATTAATAATATTATCCAATTAATGATATTTAATTATCTAATTAATGATATTATCCAATTAATGATATTTGATTATCTAATTAATAAT
>NC_069002.1:26901987-26906774 GCF_001194135.2 Octopus bimaculoides
TAATGATATTATCCAATTAATGATATTTAATTATCTAATTAATGATATTATCCAATTAATGATATTTAATTATCTAATTAATGATATTATCCAATTAATGATATTTAATTATCTAATTAATGATATTATCGAATTAATGATATTTAATTATCTAATTAATAATATTATCCAATTAATGATATTTAATTATCTAATTAATGATCTTATCGAATTAATGATAGTTAATTATCTAAATTACTCATGGCAGAATGGTTAGAACGTCATAGAACATGCTTTGTAATATTTATCACCTCAGGGCAGTGAGCTGGCAGAAACATTAATGCGACGTGCTAAATGCTTAGCGGTATTTCGTCTGCCTTTATGTTCTGAGTTCAAATTCTGCCGAGGTCGACTTTGCCTTTCATCCTTTCGGGGTCGATAAATTAAGTACCTGTTGCATACTGGGGTCAATCTAATCAACTGGCCACCTCTCCAAAAATTTCAGGCCTTGTGCCTAGAATAGAAAAGAATATTTATTACACCTCTTAATGTTCCAAGTTCAAATCCAGCCGAGGGTCAACTTGTCATCCTTTTGATGTGTTCGATAAAATTAAGCATCAATCGAATGCTTGAACTGATGGTATAGACCAGGGGTTCTCAACCGTTTCCTGTGTGTGGAACCCCTTAACCATTCCTTGTTTAAAAAATCCTATTGTATTTTTATGATTAAATATTTTTTTGTGTATTTTGTATGTATAAACGTTCTGTATGTATTACATGTTTACTGGTTTGAAGTACAATTTTTTCATGGCCCCTGAAAAATTACTGTGGGCCCCCAATATACTATATTGCATCCATGGACCCCCAATTTACTATATTGCATCCATGGACACCAAATAATCTTATGTAGACCCTCAGGGTCCATATGAACCCCAGCTGAGAACCCCTAGTATAGATTAAGCTTCTCTTCTCAAAACTGGTGGCCCCTTTCTGCCTAAGTTAGAAACTATTTTGCAATTTAGTCTGGGTATTTTAAATTCCAAATAAAAACAAGTCTGGAACTAATTCAAGGTTGGAGAGGAGACAGAACCATAATGAAGACCCTTAGAAGGGACTCACCTGACTGACATATAAATAGGGAATAACTACAATGGGTTTGTAAAAATGCTTGGCCTAGTGGCTAAGGTGTAGGATTCACAATCATAAGACTGAGTTCAATTCCTGGACGAAGTAGTGCATTGTGTCCTTGAGCTTGACACATCATTGCACATTGGTCTTCTAACTGGTGGAGCACTCTCTCTCTCTCCCTGCAGGTGTCACACCCTGAATGTTCCACCAGGCCGAGGGTGGAAGAATGAAGAGGCTGTCTATGTCCATTTGTGATAGACAAAAGTGCCTAAAAACAATTAGTGAAAGCATAGCAAATGTTACCAAGCCACACTTACTTGCAAGTGATGGCTGTGCTCTGGACAACAGGTAGGTTTACCTGTGACAACAGGTAGGTTTACCTGTTGAGCATACTCAACTAGATATGTCATGATAACCAAGTTATCACAGTAACCAAGCTTGAACAATTGTGTGGTGACTAACAGAACAAGGAAGAAACTGAGAAATCCCTTGTGTAAACTGCATAACATTAAATAATTTATAAACGAAAGAACCAGAAAAGACTGACATTTTTTTATCATCATCATAATACCCACTTCTCCATATTAACAAGGACCAGATGGAATTCACTGAAGTATTTTCCAACATCTAGATGCCCCTCTTGTTGCCAACCCTTACCTGTTACTAAGCAAGATGATATTTCCCCATGGCCACACATGTTTCATGGAAGATTGAAGATGAAGGACACTGCTTGTATAACAGTGATGTTCATTTACAAAACAAAGACACACACATGATTTACTGTTTCATTATAGGCGGAATCAACAGAAGAGAAAACTGTCCAATGAGAGATGAATATTAATATACACAGTATTTAAATTTTCAGTGCCATTAGTTCCCTGCTGTTGAAAACAATGAACTGGCAAGCTTATATATCAAACCATCTGATTCCAAGCAAACTTTCACACTTAAATATACAACATGGCTAGTTTTTATACACACATACATACATAGGCTTCTTTCAGTTTCCAGGGCTATAGTAGAAGAGTTAAAGACAGCATTGACATCATCAAACTCAAAAGTTATGGGCCGGTTCCTTTGATCAGACTCAACAATGAAAAAACAAAAATAAGTTTTTACTTGAACCATATTCCTGTAAATCTTAGAACCAGATACAAGAAATGCAAAGGAGAAATCAAGGAAATTGAAATGCAACCCAACAAAATTCTTATCCAAAGAAGCAAACAACTAAACCCAACAATCACTTGATTCACAAAAAAAAAAATAATAATAATTAAACTCTAACAATGTAGGACGGTCTCAATTCAATGCCAGCAGCTGCATTCCTCACAAACAGTTAATTACATCATATTCACACCATTTAAAAATTGCTCAGAGAACAAAGGAGATAGACCTGAAATTCTACAGGGTGTCCACAAAGTCTGGGTACATGGGGATTAACACATACTTTGAGAAATTATTATTTCCTATATTTAATTGTTTATGTAATGATTTTATTTACTCCATGTACCCACATGGGGATTAACACATACTTTAAGAAATTATTATTTCCTATATTTAATTGTTTATGTAATGATTTTATTTACTCCAGGTACCCAGACTTTGTGGACACCCTGTAGATCAGTGTGGAACTGGACAGAAATCGCCAAGCACCATTTTGTACCAATAACATGAGTGTATATAGTGAGAGTAGGAGTGTGTATAATGAGAGTGACAGATGTGTATAGTGATGGCAAAGGTGTATATAATGAGAGTGACAGAAATGTGAAGCATGTGTATATTGATAGCAAAGGTGTATAAAATGAGTGTAGAATGTGTAGATGTATGTAGAATGTGTATTATAGCAATGAAGATGTGTAGCGAGGCCAATTTCTATTATGGCATATTGGAGACAACTAGCGTTTTATGGGTTCCTCACGTTAATCTGTAATGATTGGTCGTCTGCCCCGTCATGTGAGTTAGGAACATTTGGTTGAGTCCTGTACTTTGATTGGTCGAGTATTGCACTGGATTGGATCAAAGATCCAATCACATTGTGCATAATTACATTCTCAAATAACTAAACTGAATCTACGCTGGGGCCTACCTCTGCAGATATATTGAGTTAAGAAAACAGCTATGACAGAGGGGTGAGCGATTTTCATAAAGGTGGATCATGTTATTTTCCTTTCCTTTACAACGAAGCACATGTAACCAACGATGACCAGTGCTGAATTATCCAAATGATGGTTGAACTATACAACCACCACAATCTGTGATGTATTTATTTGGTCCACCGTATTTATTTAGCGAAGGAATAAAGTTTCGCTGTTATATGAAAGTTTGTTTCTTGTATTATTTTCATGAGTGAACACATGTTATATAATCGTATAATTCCATAGTAAAACACACGGAAACTTTATACCTACCCCGTTAAACATGTTACAATGACTGTGTATTGACAGTGTATATAAGAACACTGAAAGTATGTGACTATAACAGTGTACATTGATAGTACAGGGTATATATGTAAAGTGTTGGCGTGTAGACGCATTTACATAGGACTGTACAATGTATTGTGCCTCGTTTTGTAAAGACGATGGTGTTTAGTCTTATGTACATTTGACTGTTATTTCTAGCTGCTCGTACGACTGTCTGGAGACATTAGTTTGCTTGGCTTGAGTGTGTTGCTTGATGTGGATTCTACTATTTTAAATGTAATATTGACGGGTAAAGAGGATAAAATAGAGGCTAAGAGCAAAGAAACCATAAAACTGGACGCCAGCGAGAAGTGTCTAGCATTGCAAGTACCGAATTATTTATGCAGCAAGTTTTAAATTATTTGTGAACTGAATGTCTAGATACACTCCAAATATATGCTTAATATATAAAATAAACACTAAATGGCACTACTTAAATACAGAGGTCCCGATGCATCTACGTAACGATATGTTTTTACAGTGCACACTCGTCAGGGGATTAGGGTTAGTTTTAGGGTTGGATAAGGTTATGTAGATGCGTCGGGATCTCTGTATTTAAGTAGTACCCACTGAATTAATGAACGAAACTATATTTAACAAATATAAATTAATACACTTCCAAAGCAGTGTTTGTCTCGTATTTATTAATCCATTTATAATTCTGAAAATGCTTGTACAGACTATCTAACATGTAGTATTCGTAAGATGGATACTAAACGAAGGACGGTGTAGAACATAATTAACGAATACAGGTAAAAATTATTTCACGCTAGGCTTGTCACCCACTTGCCTAACACTCAGTGCTTCTTATATTCCTCTAATGCAGGGGTTCCCAGCCATTTTTCAGTTATGGAACCTCTTTGATTCCCATTTTCTCGGGTGGACCTTCCAAGCCCTGCAATGTTTTTTTAAGAAACCTCTATTATATTTTTGTAATTAAATATCATTAGAATTATATTTAAAAAAAAAAAAAAAGGTGTACGTAAAGAATACGCGCACTTGGGGTTTAGGGTTACGGTTACGCCGAAAACGGGTGATGTGCGTATTATTTACCTCCACCAAAAACATTTAATATCTTATGTATTGTAGGAGTCTGAGCAATTTTATTGCAGATAAATTTTAACAAAATCTTGTAGCCCACCACCACCAAAGGGTCATGTGAAGTTAGGTTAAGAACCATTGATATAATTACTATTTTATAATTATGATCGGTTGCGTATT
>NC_069002.1:26907105-26908540 GCF_001194135.2 Octopus bimaculoides
CGTTATCACTGAATAGAACGAAGTAAAAAAGAGAAAAAGGAAAAATTGTCAATATTTACAGCTGGGTAACTTTCAAACACCACTAGTATAGACTCGTAATTAATGAAACAATTTACAAATTAAGATGAAGAACAACTTACCGTGAGAGGAATTCCTGATCCACAAGAACAAGTGGGCGACGTCGTGTGAATGACACAGAGAATTAAACGAAGCTGTCATGTAGCGAACTACAGCTGTATCTACCAAATTCCAGAACTAATCAGTTTTAGAAACAACCGCTTCTCTGAATTCTGTGGAAGTTTGATGTTTCTCGACCAAAATTGCTCCGTTGAATCCTTCTCTGGGCAACTGTTGTTGCCTGATTATCTCCCTTGCATGAAATCGAGTCATTTAAAGTGATCTCCCTTGTTTTTGATAACCTTTCTACTCATTTTTTTAGTTTTGAAGATCATTTTAGTCATCACCGTCAAGACCATGCTGGAGCACTGCCTAAAGAATAGAATTCCCAGTCATTTTTTTGTGTTGCCACTATTTCTTTCTTTATTTATTTTATTTAAGAACATGTAAAGCATAGAGACAGTAACTGTACGAAGAAATCTCTTAACGAACATTACTTTGGAATTTGTATTGACTCTAAATGTGACAACTTGTAACTTATCCTGCCCATACCGTCATAGTAAAGGGATGTAAAATGATGGTGGTGTTGACACAGACACACACACACATACAGGTAGATAGATACGTATGTACATATGTGCATGCATCCATCCATACATGTATATACATAGCAATTTCTCCATTTTCACTGATGAGTGCAATCTTGTACCTCTCATTGTCAATGGCTTTTCTGACAATCCGTCCATGACATCTCACAGAACTAATTGATCCTGTTACATATTAGTATGGTTTGGTGCATTGGTTACAAACGAAAGTTGTAACTTACTGTGTGTGCTTCCAACTGGTTAAGTCTACACATCTCAGCGGGTGGAATGACAAATGAGGTCACCATAAAGAGAGATTTGTCTGTCATCGGTTGATAGGCCTCGGTTTCACTTTTAAATGCCCCCCCCCCCCCGGGAGTTCGAAGGTTTTGAAAAATTTGGAACCACGTCTTTAGCTACTATAGCTCCCAAGTCTCTTCTGAGTAGTAGCACTTGACAAGATCCCAACTACAGGTTAACTAGCATATGTAATGACAATCGATCTGACCACGGAGACAAAGAAATAGCCTTTTCGTGTGTGTGGGGGGGGGGGGGGCATGCAGTACACCCACTTAGCTATTGTCACAGAATCCTTCTTGGAAAGGGGTACTCTTATGTAAAACCTATGGTTTCACTGGTCATCATACTTGGGCCTGTCACTTGGTACTAATCACGAAACATTTATCAGAAGCATTTATTACTATAATCCAATGACATACATACATATATATATA
>NC_069002.1:26908821-26914733 GCF_001194135.2 Octopus bimaculoides
GAGAGAGAGAGAGAGAGAGAGAGAGAGAGAGAGAGTTTTTACTCTCTTTCATTTACATTGAATAACTTTATGAGATCGGGTGACTTTAATCAGACATTTTTACCCCCATTTCTACATGTTCCATACACAATAACAGTTACAGAAAAATAAACATTTTCAAAACAAATCAGGAAAATATTTTAATGATTGAAATTGTCTTTATTAATATGTTAATGAATAAATCAGATTAAAAATTAATTACTGCATTCTTCTTTTCTTTTTTTGAGCATTAAATACGAAGAAAATGATAAAACATTTGTTAATGTCAATGTGAGTAGAACAAGTCAGAATGCCGAAGAACTAAGAGGAGATTGTCGTCGATTAAATGCTAAAATGTTTCATGTTTTGTTGAACAATGTTAGTGTAATACAGTGGATTATTCTAGAAGGATTATTCTACTTCTTATTACCATGGAGTATCATTGCTCACACTGAAATGAAATGATACGTATTGAGAAATTTTGTTGGAAGTCCGTTGAAAATGACAATAACGCAGTTAGGCTGCGAAGGGAGATAATTACAAAAAGAACTCGGGTTTTCTAAAACAGACTTACCGTTCTTAGCAACTTGATATTTTTCGATTGAATCTACATTGTACATCTATATATGTATGTGTATATAATATACATATGTAGATATGTCTCTGTGTGTGTGTGTGTGTGTGTATATATATATATATATGTGTGTGTGTATACATATGCATATTTATAAACATATATACATGCATACATATATATACGTGCATACATACGTATACATATACATACACACACACACACATATATATGTGTATATATATATATATATATACACACACACATGTATACACACATATATATATATATTAAGAGAAAGAAAGTAGTCACAATTTTGGGTTATTATTTATTTAATAGCGCTTTCATCTGGTTCGTTTCCTAGACTCATCAGATACCATTTTTCTGTAAAAACGGATAAACTTATCCAATGAGTCTCAGAAATGAATGAGATGAAAGCGCTAATAAATAAATAAAAGCCCAAAATTCTGACTGCCTTTTTCATCTTAATATATAAAACCTGTGCATGCACCACTTCAAACATTTTACACATACATACACACATTTTAAACATATACACACATATATATATATATATAATTATATGTATTTCTTCTATCTTAATGAATAATAATTCTTTGGATAGAATAAATGGGTTAATAGAAACCAATGTAGCAAATATATATATATACGCTCACGTGTACAAACACACACACATACAAACTCACATGTTCCTTTAGACATAAGCCATGTTTTTTTTTTTAAATATATTTGCTGGAATTTTGGTAAATATAAAGTTTTTTTTTGTTGTTGTTGTAAAAGAAAAGAAGGAAGGAAGGAAAGAAGGGAAATAACAGAAGGAGAAAAATCGATTACGACACCTTCATAGCTGAAATAATTAATTATATACCATCCCTTTGATAATTATCTCTATTCTACAGTTAATTATTAAACAACAAATTATTCATGTTTAAGCAGTTTTCACACAGTCAATAGTTAGTTTGGCAAAGATGAGAGAACAGTGTAGAGTGCCTCAGAAATTGTTATTTCAGGCAAGATATCTTCGACAACAAAGAAAACCATTTATTCTTTTATTTCTTTCAGTCATTTGACTGTGGCCACACTGGAGCAGCACCTTTAGTCAAACAAACTGACCCCAGCACTTATTCTTTGGAAACCTAGTACTTATTCTAGCGGTGTCTTTTGTCGAACCGCTAGGTTACTGGGACATAAATACACCAATATCAGTTGTCAAGCGATGGTGGGGGGGACAAACACAGATACATATATTTATATATGTGACAGGCTTCTTTCAGTTTTCATCTACCAAATGCACTAACAAGGCTTTGGTCAGCCTGAGGCTATAGCAGAAGATACCTGCCCAAGGTGCCACACAGTGGGAATGAACATGGAACCATGTGGTTGGGAAGCAAGCTTCTTAGCACACAGCCACTCCTGCACCATTTGTTTATTTATTGATTTGTTTTTTTTTTTCTCTTTCAGTATGTTGTTAAATAATGCAGTTTGATGAAGGCAGTCACAAAATAAAACTACGTGCTCTGTTTTTGTTGTTGAGCACATAGAGATGGATGCAGATTAACACTGGCACTGCATTGGTTGCAGCGACAAGGGTTCCAGTTGATCTGATCAGCCGAACAGCCTGCTCATTATATTAATGTGCAAATGGCCCGAGTACTCCATAGACACACATACTCTCAGTGTAGTTCTTGAAGAGATTCAGCAAGACAAAGAATGTGACAAGGCTGGCCCCTTTCGAATTACAGGTACAACTCATTTTTGCCAGCTGAGTGGACTGGAGCAATATGAAATAAAAGTGTCTTGCTCAAGGAAACAACGCACCACCAGGAATCGAACTCATGACCTTGCAATCATAAACCATATCCCCTAACCACATAGCCACACATCTTCACAAAATGCATAAGGTCAACAAATACCTTTCAAGACACACATATGGATGGAGATAATACTGTTCTGTATTTTAGAAATGAGGAATTCTGTACATTATTTACACTAGAAGGATATGTGTCCTCATCCTGTTTATTGTTACCACAATGTTTCAGCTGATTTTCTCAGGCATATAGCGTAATGGTTAAGAGCGTGGTCTGCTAACCCCAAGATTGCAAGTTCAATTCCAGGCAGTGCCTCGAATAAATAATAATAATAATAATAACATCAGCAAAAAAAGTACTTTAGGAATGAGAACCCAGGGTTGGGTTCAAAATTCTACCAGGACACCTGATGAAGGCTGGAGAGTAAACCAGCCGAAACGTTGTGGTAAGAACAAACAAGATGAGGACACATATCCGTCCAATGTAAATAATGTAAACGGATAGAGGTAGACAAAATGCTGAGCAAAGTTATATTACTTTAAATCCTAGCACCAAAGATAACATATTCTTAATTAAAAGTGAAAATTCTCAAAAAGACGTCCATAATCTTCAAAAGGTTTTTAGCAGTCACTTGAATTCATTGAACGAAGGAAAAAAAAACTTCTTCCTCAGTTAATGCTGAGTGAAAGACTAATGAATGATGGAGGGCATCATTTTCAACAAGTTTAGAATGGTTAGATGTTCTTCTAATGTGGTTTTTAACAGGCTGTAAATTCCTCACCATCATCATTGTTTTAATATCCCCTTTTCTACGTTTGCAATGAGTGAGATGGAATTTGTTGAAACAGATTTTCTACAGCTGGACACCCTTCTTTCCACCAACACCCACCTGGTTTCAAGCAAGGTAATGTTTCCCCGTGTCCAGACAAGTTTTCACATTGGCAAATTGAACAGAGACAACCAGGGGTTAAGAGGAATCTTTCATTTTGGCAAAATCAAGACAACCTCTCCTGTGCAGGGACAGTATTTATAATGCCAGACTAAAACACCTCAACCCCTTTTCTTCATTTATATTCTTCATCCTTCATTTTCCCCAGACTTTTGCAAACACTACCCATCCATCCACCTCCACTTCCTGTTCTTCTGTCCCTGCTCAATTCTGTTTGCTTTGAACTTGGATTCACCACCCTCACATCTCTAGACCACCATTTCATCTCTTTCCATCTCCACCCCTATCCTCTGTTATGTGAGTAGCCATGTCACCCCACTTCTGTTCGGGTTCCTTTTTTCATACCTCAAGCTCCCATATTTATGCAAAAAGTCACCTCCCTTCCTATTGCAGCCCCACTCTGTTGAAGGACATCTTAATCTTGCAAGCTACATGGTGACCTCGCAGGAAAGAAAAGCACCAAGTGCACTCTGTAGAGTGGTTGCCATTAGGAACAACTACCACCTTCAGGAAGCATACCCAAGCAGACACTGGAGCAAATATGCCATCCTCAGGCATATTGGATTCTGTCAAATTATTTGATTGATGCCAACATAGAAGATGGACATCAAATGATGATGATGATGATGTCAAAGAACTGGACACTACAGAACAATATCTATAGAGACAAATATATTCTGAACTCTGCTCAGTTCTATGTAATTGTAGTAGATTCTATGGATTTTACAGATGCTGTTATGCTGGACTTTTACATCAACAACAAATAAGAACTCAAACCGTTTCCAAAATGTAATCCTGCAAGTGAGGAACCAATCCAATTGATTAATTTTTTTCATGTAATCATCATCAATGAGACAAAAGTTTAAAAAATTTATTAGCTTGATTATTTAAATCTTTTTTTACTTAAAGATGGAAAGGAATATGAAAGTCCTCCCTCCTCTGCTCAAGGGAGTCCTCTTCAGCCTCCTAAGACAAACTAAACATCACTTGTTAAGGTTATATCTACAGATTTTCTATGGAAACTATAGCCAACACTAATTTGTTATAATGTTTCGTATATGAATACATCTGTTTAAACGATGCAATCGAAAAAACAAAAATAGGTAATGGGTGTATATGCATATTTCAGGCATTCTTGCTCCTTCATCAGTACCACATCCAACCCATTAACCCTCCTTGAACTCATTGCGTAAATAGCCACAAAATATAGCGATGTAACATCATTGGATATCCCCATTTTACATATTAAACACATTTCTAGCAACTGGTATATACATATTAGTGACTTGTAGGGAGACAGTATTTAATAGCACTGCTAACACAGGAGAATACAGTATCGACTTTGTAGCATATCATGCTTGCATATATCAAGATACAATGTCCCTATAAGTCATTAATGAACCAAACAATTTTCATATGAAAGAGGATGCATGGCATTCAATCATATGATTAAATAAATAATATATATATATATATATATATATGTATGCATATATACATACGTATATGTACATGTATATGTGGGCACAGGACATCACAAAATGTGTACAAAAAAAATATACAAAGCATGAGTACATAGAACATGAACTCTTCTTTTGAACAATGAAAGACACAAATGGAAAGCAAAACAAACAACATAAAGAATGACCCTTCATCAGTTGTTGGCTGTTTTGCTAGTCTCATATTTTGAGCATTTAACAACAATATACACTTTCGATAAAACAGTTGCTTCTGCAAAGCAAATTAAATAAAATTTGGGATTTTGCAGAGGATGAAAATAGGTAAGACAAACAGGAGAGTGAAAAGAAACAGGAAGGGCTGCTAAGCCTAAACGAAGTTGTGGTGGCTAATGTGTAAATCAAGCTAGGACAGAAGGCAAACAAGAACACATCTTCCTTGTTCCAGCTACAATGGAGAGAAAGGGTGATTTCTGTGGCTGGATACCATTTCTGTCGCCAACCCTCACCTGTTTCCAGTCGAGGTAAATATTTCCCCATGGTTAGATAAACTTCTATTCAAAGAAGACTAAAAACAAACAGCGCTGTTTGCATGACAGCTATGCTTGATTACAATCATCACATGATGTCACAACAAGCACACACACGATGGGATTCTTTGAGTTTCCATCTATTAAATTCACTCTCAAGGTTTGCATAGGCCTGGGTCTGCAGTAGATGACACTTGCCCAAGTTGTTGTACAGCGGGACTGAACCCAAGACAACATAGTTGGGAAGCAAGCTTCTTAACCCCCCAGTCACATCATATATACACAGACACACACACACACATACAACAGCATTTCCTATGTTAATAACATGATATTGGAGGAAGATGAAAATTTGTCCAAGCATCAGCAGCAGTCTGTGAGAGCATCAGATGCATTTCAGCCTTTTGAGCCTTTTCTGTGACACACACTCAAAGCGAGTCATTTGCTTGCATGAAAATTTGATGCCTGTGATTAGGGAAAAAAGCAAATAAAACATTCGCTGATGTTGTCAACAGCTGCTTGGTGGATTAGAAATCCAGCATAAATGTGCTTGAA
>NC_069002.1:26914991-26916101 GCF_001194135.2 Octopus bimaculoides
GAGAGAGAGAGAGAGAGAGGGGGGGGAGAAGGAGAAAGGATGAAAGGAGAGAGAGGAGGAGAGTTTTGTAACACTAGAAAATTTGTATACACAACAAAAAGGAATCAGTAATTATTCTAACATTATCTAATTAAGTAAATTAATTAAGAATGTTGATAACAATAATACACAAACACAACCGAAATAATTTTGGTAAACAAAAGATTTTTCTTACTCATCACACATCAAAGAATCTCTTCCATTCTTTTCTCGATTCCAGTCACTGGACTAAGGTCATGCTGGGGCAATGCCAAGAAGTGTTTATTCAACCCAATCAACTTCAGTACTTATTGTCTCCTTTTGGCCAAAATACAAAGGGACATAAACAAACAAACAAACATCAGTTGTCAAGGACCTTCCCAAGCGATAGGCTCATAAGAGCCAGTCTCCCCAGTTTGTGTGATATGTAAATTCCCCTCCTGGATGGGACGCCAGTTCATCCCAGGGTTACTCACTTTTGCTAGCTGAGTGATTTGGAGCAACATGAAATGAAGTGTTTTTCTCAAGAACACAACACACTGCCTGGTCCCAGAATTGAAACCACAATCTTACAGTCATGAGTCCAACGCCCAAACCACTAAGCCATGTGCCACCATACACACACAAACATACTTATACACTCAGATATATATATATATATATATATACATAAAAATAAATTTAATAAATAGAGTAGTACACATATGTTAAATGAATTCTTTTATTTCCGACATATGTTTCGAAGATCACAAAGGAATAAGTGATGTTGATAAAGATGTAATCTTCGGTTAAAATGTCTTACAGTTAAGTTGGATCCTATGTATTTCCCTGAAGAGAAGATTACATCTTTATCAACATCACTTATTCTTTTATTCCTTTGTAATCTTTGAAACATATGTTGGAAATAAAAGAATTCATTTAACATATGCGTATTACTCCATTTATTAAATTTTTATATTTACTCAAATACCCAAAATAACAGGGATTTCTACCTCATAAACAGGAGCTACACCACAGTCATTTTGTGATCTTTGCTACCCTGGTATCTATTAACCAGTTTGTTTTGTCGGAGTTAATTGTTAACTAAGAGAA
>NC_069002.1:26916504-26918227 GCF_001194135.2 Octopus bimaculoides
GCAAGTGGCTGAGCACTCCACAGACACGTGTACCCTTAACGTAGTTCTCGGGGATATTCAGCATGACACAGTGTGACAAGGCTGACCCTTTGAATTACAGGTACAACAGAAACAGGAAGAAAGAGTGGGAGAAAGTTGTGGTGGAAGAGTACAGCAGGGTTCGCCACCATCCCCTGCCGGAGCCTCGTGGAGCTTTAGGTGTTTTCGCTCAATAAACACTCACAACGCCCGGTCTGAGAATCCTATGACTGCGAGTCCGCTGCCCTAACCACTGGGCCATTGCGCCTCCACACACACACACACACATATATATTTATATATACACACACACACACACATGCATACATTCCCCTTTCACACTTATTGTAGCTGGTCTTCAGCTTTTCTAAGCCCTGTAAAAGAACTTGGAAGGTTTGGCATCCAACCAGGCCTTTCCTGATACCCTTACAGCCAGGAGATTTTCAGTACCCCATCATACATATGAAAAATAAGGATAAACACAAGTTTCTCCTACATTTGCTCTGTAGCTCATAACATAATTGGTAACACTGATTGATGTGGAAGTTACTTAACAACTACACAAAAATCAAACTGGGTTACGAAAATCTACATAGAGCTCTAACCAAAAATGTAGCAGTCATAAATCTATCTGTACACATAATTTCTACTAAACACACACATATATACACACACACATACCCCCACATGTCACCTGGATCAGCCAGGCTGACTGGTGCCAAGTCGGCTCCGATGGCCACAGCGTTCGCTCCATGCTCCTCGTGCTCACGCCATTCACCTCCACGTTGCTCCAAACATTTTCCTTAAATAATCTTCCCACCTGACTGGAGGTCTTCTGAGTGGCCTCTAGACAAGGCAACTCACGTTAATCTCTGCAACAGCACATCTATATATATATATATGTATACATATATATATAATAATATGCATGTGAGACTTGGGCCTTGATGAAAAGAGAACAACAACATCTGCTTCCAGTGCAGAGAGCCATGGAAAGGTCGACGTTGGGAATCTCGCTAAGAGATCACATCCAGAACAAAGAGATCAGAAATAGAAGTGGAGTGAAGGACATTGTTGCAGAATATCACCATACAAAGCTATGATGGGCTGGTCACGTCGCAAGGTTGACAAACAATCGGTGAGCCCGTGAAATTGTTGAGCGGAAGTGACCCCACATATATAGGACTTTAGCACAGTTTTTGACCAAACATATTCACTTATGGGGACATAGGTCAACCTAAGGCCCCAAGCAGAAAACACTTGCCTGAGTTGCCACATAGAAATAGAAAAAACATTATCAAAGCCAACAAACGATCTCAAAATGGACCGAACCCCTTAACCATATTGCCCAGCCATACTTGTCCCTGTTATACTTCCACACTTCAAAAATAAATATTTAAAAAAAAAAACTTGAAAATAAATAATTTAGAAAATGGTAGAAAAAGTGGTTGCAAAGAAGACAATAAAAAGAATTAAAGTGATAAGAAGTTTTATAATTTATTTATAACTTTCTTGTGTCCCCCATTTCTGTAATTTTAGGGCAACGGCACAATCACGGATCCGCGACATATAACACCTGTCGACTATTCCTTGTAAAACTGCAGAGTTTGAAATGAAACCAAGATCTGATTCCAACTGTATTCTTCAATCAGTCACATCTGATGCATATATATATATATATATATATATATATATATATATATAT
>NC_069002.1:26918237-26920837 GCF_001194135.2 Octopus bimaculoides
TATATATATATATATATATATATATATATATATACATATAGGGATATATGTGTGTATGTACATGTATATATGTATATGCATATATGTGTTTGTGTGTGTGTATATATATATATATATATATATATATATATATACATACACATACATACACACAGACATACATATATGTATGTATATACGTATATATATATGTATATAAAATAAAGCAGTATTCACTGTTGATTGTAGTGATCGTAAAAAAGGCCTTATGTGGTGAGGAAGAGAAAACATATTAGTCACTGGCTAATATCGTTTTAAATATTTTAAATATTTTGGAAATTATGAGAGAGAATTACATTCATGTTTCAGTCTTTTTATGACCTCATCAGTGAAACAAGCTTCTCAGATGGATGTTATTGCAGTGTTCTTCATGCACAAGACGTCTGAGTCATTATATATACATATTATAAATATATACACACATACATACATACATACATATTTTTATTATTATATAGATATATTCATATTATATCTCTTATAAATGTTATATGCAATATATAATTATATACCATGTATATATATATATACATACATACATACTCTATGTGTGTGCATATATATCACATTTGCATGTTCATCTTATGTCATATATATATCATCATCATCATCGTTTAACGTCCGCTTTCCATGCTAGCATGGGTTGGACGATTTGACTGAGGACTGGTGAAACCGGATGGCAACACCAACACACATACACACATACATACATACATACAAACACACAAACAAGCACACACACGCATACATGAGTTTAGTGAGATATGTCAGAGATACTTGAGGCCCATCAGCAGCAAAAACAATGGTAGAACAGAAGAAATCATTTGGTAATTATTGGCCTAGTCTTACAGTGGAGGCAGCTGAAGTGCTTAAATAATCTTGTAATCGGAGAGGTTATTGCAAAGGGAGGTAAGGAAGAGAAAATACGAAAAAGACGGACTTCAAGGAAAAGACAATTAACCAACAACAGCATAGCACCAGTCTTCAGAAATGGCAACAGCCATGGCAGTAGGAACTGCATAAGATTTGAAACTTCTGCAAGAGAGTTATGTCAGTAGTGGGGGGCTATGTCGTCTTGATTTTCTATTGGAAGGTTGAAATATTTCTTTGTCTTCATTAGGCTGCAACTGAGATGTGTCTTACCAGACTGTTCCAGGAGTCTCTGCTCCACCACCCGGCCACTAATAGTTAAATAGTTGAACAATGGCTGAAGTTCTGAAACCAACCACTACCTTGATGATGAATTTAGTTTCTTAAAATAGACCAGAACTTATTAATGCAACTATACAGAAAACAAGGTCTTAAAACAGCCATGCCGAAAATATCTATCACAACTAGTGTTAGCAAGAGAGTATTTTAGAGCAAATAAATGAAATCATTATTATTATTATTATTATTATTTTGTGATGAAAACTCTCAGCTTATTTTGCTGGATATGATGGAAAGTGTCATCTGCCCATAGCCAGCAGACTAAAATGACACTTGTTTACTGGTCATGCTTCAAGAACCCTGCAGAGAACCGTTGCACTTCCAAACAATGATTATTTTTGTAGGTGTTCTATCTTTACATTTGCACCAATCTTTTTGTCTGGTCTTGTGCCAAAATTTGAAACCCTTATTATTATTATTATTATTATTATTATTATTATTATTGTTTCGACCTTGCTTCAACTTCTACAACTTCTACCCTGCACAAGTCTCAACCAGACACATTAACGGGCAACAAGATTTTGCATCTAAAGATGCTGACATGTGAGGTGCTGTGCAATTGGATACACTGATGTCTATGACAGAAAAAAAAAGACCCAGAAAATGAACGAATAAGGGATGCATTTACATGGAGAGGAATCTACATAGAATATGTTAGGTGGTCATAAGTATGATCTTTTACAAACGTTTTCTTTTCGGACAAAACCCTTTGTAACCTTGGTCCTGTCTTTGTCCTTACATGTTTTTAATTTATATTAGCCCTTGTGGCCAATAAAACCAGAATTAATTATTATTATTATGTAATCGACTAGCTCTCTCTCACAAAATTTCAGGCCTCATGCTGACAATAGAAAGAATTATTATTATTATTATTATTATTATTATTATTATTATTATTATTATTATTATTGCTAATGCAGCAGATGGATGGTGGATTGGAAAAAATTATAAGAGCAATATTTCTTCTGAGACTTTGTGTTCTGAGTTCAAATCTCACCAAGGTACAAGTCTGGTAATGGGGGTCAATGTAACAGACTGACCCCTCACCATTCAAAATTGTTGACCTGGGGTCAACATTTAGAAACGATCATTATTAGGGTGGTACAGTGGTATAACAGGCTAGTGACATTTAGTAATGTGCCTCTCAATCACAAGTTCAAATCGTACCAGGGTTAAACTTTGCCTTCCAATGTTATTGGTTTGTTACAAAATATTCAGAAAACAACTTTAAAAAAAGATAAGAAATCTTAACTGATTATTTTCATTTAAGAAAGAAATCATTATTTAATTACTGAAAAAGAAAATTCTCAACATTATCATTATTATTATTATTATTATTATTATTATTATTA
>NC_069002.1:26921053-26922607 GCF_001194135.2 Octopus bimaculoides
TATACAAAGAACAATATACCCATCGTGACCACCCATCCGATAAGGGTACACCAGGCACATGCATCACAACCATATGTGCACAACGTGGTGACCTCATATCAAGACAAACAGTGCACGACCTTGCAAGTGGGCCCAGTTAGAATTTTCTTCAAGTTGAGTAACCCGTCTCCCTCAAAAGGTCCCTGAATAAAGGTTATTTAAGGATGATGAATGAAATACTATTATTTTTCTATACCTCTCACAGTGACTTCGTTATCATTTCAGACTGTAAAATCAATTACCTGGCACTTTCTGTTCTCTTTGTCTACGTCTACTAAATCAGGCCTTCTAGCTTCTATTACTCTCTCAGTTTGAATGTTAAAGTCCCACAACATCTTGTATTTACCATTTATCAGTATGGTCAAATCCTAGATTTCTACATAACTCTCAGTAGATTACCCTCCCTCGGTTGTCATGTCTTTTCTTGTATTATTATTATTAATATTAATATTATCATTATTCTCTTTAAATCAGGTTTTGTTGGAACTCCTGGAGTCTTGCATGCTTAGGGTACCATGTTATCTGTTGTTTTCAAATGTCTAATACTTTTCTGATTATTCTGGCTGTGCTAAGGAGGCAAACTTTTTGTAACAGTTCTACAGGGCACTCTATTCCGATTTCATAAATATTCTCCTTGATGCCTTCTGGTACTGGATACTGTCCTCAAGGACCCTACAATAATTGGCACTATCTCCTCCTTCTTCATTTTCCATAGCCAGGTTATTTCATACTTAAGACAACTGTATTATTATTATTATTATTATTGTTGTTGTTGTTGTTATTTTTTTTTTTACAAATTCTGACGAGGTCGACTTTACCGTTCATCCTTTCGGGGTCGATAAATTAAGGTACCAGTTAAATACTGGGTCGATGTAATCGAATCACCCCTCTCCCAAAACTGCTGCCCTTGACAAAATTTGAAATCATTTTTATTATTATTACTTTTATGATTATTATTATTATTATTATTATCATTATTATCTTTATTATTTATTGAACTGTGTACCAATCCTAATCACTTCAGCCACGTTCTAATAGGAACAGCCATTAATTTCCCTTCCTGTTTCCATTTAACAACAGTTTTGACCAAATGATTATCAAAAAAATATTCTAGTAGTTTTGGAGGTTTTACCACCACTCATCCTAAAACTACAATTTTTTCTACTGGTACAGGACTGTGCTGACCACTAAATATACTCGACGTAGGTTCAATTTGATATCTCTTCTGTGTAGAAAGATGTTAGTGTTTCCACGTATCTCTAATGAAAATGATGAAAATATGATATAACAATTGTTAATATATAACTAATATATGTTACTAGTTTATAACTAATACATAATAAATATGTAATGAAAACTATATGCTAGGATGGGCACAGGAAAACATGCAGAAGCATTACATACATACAACACACACACACACACACACACACACACACATATATATATATATATACACATGCACACATATATATATGTACATCTATGTGTGTGTATGTATGTGTATATATATAT
>NC_069002.1:26923920-26925655 GCF_001194135.2 Octopus bimaculoides
CCTGTTTTCTGTTTGGGTTTTGTTTCTTTTAACCCTTCCCCCACTACCACCATCATCACCACCACCATCACCACCACATGAAGCCATGTTCTCATACATCAAAAAAAAAAAAAATTTCACCAAGAAGGCATTGTGTTCACTCTCTTTTCTCTGGGTGCATCCACAATGCTTAGATGATGGGAGGTAGTCTGGCAGACAGGCAGGCAGACACGCAGGCAGGCAGGCAAGACATCCCAGAACTAAGAGAAGCACTTATAAAAAGGGCTACAGGCTACGCCACATTTTATCAGTGGCCAAGCTATGGTTATTACTCCTCGTCACTTTCGCCATCACTGGAGAATGTCGGAGCAGTTGACGAGATGTTGGCTTGGTGGCCTGGACTGACCATGTGTTGAGATAGTTGTCGGTAATGGTCAAGCCATTCATCAACCATTTGTTTCACCAGTGAAGGTCGTTTGCCAAGTTTCTGTAGAGCCACCAGGATTCCACCTTTGGTTACACAGCAATCAAGCCACTCTCGAATAATGCTTTCTTCGCGACCCATCTACAAAAATAGCAAAAACAAAGAGGTCAGAGGTAAGATTGCTTTCAGACCAGGCTCACGAAAACATTCTCAGAAAACAGAAGCTGTCTTAGAGTTTCATTCTCTACTGAAGTGTCCATCTTTAGGTGGAATTCTATCTTATGTGCAACATATAACTTCTCATAACGTTTTTTTTAGTTTTTGCAATTTTCAGGAAATTTTTGCAAATTTGTGTTCTACACATGGGAATTCATATGACTATGAAGCCCCACCACGAAAAAAATGTTTCTGTGATTTAAGGGGTATTTAGCTGTTATTTTTAGCACATCTCACAACCACTTCATACCGTCCTTGTTTGTTTGTCAGTCTGACATATTGATGTTTTCCAATATCTTTCTCTCCATAAACACATTTAATGATCCATTGCTGGGATTTAAGTAAAAAATTCAGAATGTATTTTAAATGGTGATTTAGAAAACAAGATTTTCTAAAATTTCAAACAATTAAAAAAAAAATTTTTTTTTTTTCAGTGATATGAATTCCCCTGTGTAGAAGACAAATTCATAAAAAATTTTCTGAAAATTCCAAAAAATAGAACAGTTATGAAAGGTTATATATATATACTGTGTGTAAAGTAGAATTCCACCCATCTTTATAGACAGATATTCATTACTAGATGTGTGTGTGTGTGTGTGTGTGTGTGTGCGAGAGAGGGACAGACAGACAGACAGACAGACAGACCACTTCTACATTTTCCTTTTTTGCTCAAATTTACTTTTTCTTCTAGTCATGCTTTACATCATATAAATAGAGGGAGGGAGAGAGAGAGAGAGAGTTGATATAAGAGGTGCAGTGAGGATCATAGAAATGGAGAAGGAGAGTGAGTGTATGTATATGTGTGTGTGTGTATGTATATGTGTGTGTGTGTGTGTGTGTGTGTGTATATATATATATATATATATATATATATATACACACACACACACACGTCGAACGCCGACGAAGGGAAATAACCCTGAAATCCGGATACGTTCGTGCTGCTGGCCGTGGTGAGAGGGATAACTCCCTTGGTAAACAGGACACAGTCGTGTGTCGATAAGCCAGCTGGAGGAGATGTCCTCCTGGGGCTAAAAGCAACAGTAACATCCACCCCTAGGGGTCAGCCACACTTAAGTGGCAATATACTACACTTTATCGTGCAGTTACTGTTAA
>NC_069002.1:26926770-26927906 GCF_001194135.2 Octopus bimaculoides
AGAGAGAGAGAGAGAGAGAGAGAGAGAGAGAATTTATGTTATGGTGATCAATGTTTGTCAAATAGTAAAGAGAAAGATAAAGTGAGGTAAAGCTGTTCACAATGTGTTGGTCAGTCAGTTATGAAATGTGGTCAATATGATGGACGTTGTATTGTGACAGCTCAGCTGTAGTAACAGCCACTTTCCGTTTGAAACATGTTACTGCAAATGGCATATGGATCAGAGGAGCAGCAGAATGTCAAAACAATAAACATGTTGACAGAAATGAAGGACGATTTGTTGAAATTCTGCCAGAAGTTATAGAGAAAAGCAGGACAGTAATAATGTTGAAAATGAAAATAAAGATATGTTAGGATAGAAGGACCAAGCCCCAGGATGGCCGCAGCCTTTAAACTGGGACACATAAAAGAATAAAGCAATACAGAAATGTTACAAACAATAAGTCAATCAGCACCTAATTGAATGACATTTTGATAAAAAAATAATTAGTCATGAAACGGTGAAACAAAATGCAGAAACAATAACAAAAGAACAGCTGTTACTCACTTCTGATCGACTTAGAAAATGAACAGGTAACAGTTTTCCTTCGCTGTCAATAAGAGGAAGATACACCATCTGGTCCCCTTCATTGGAATCCATGTTAGCTCCAGCTCCTATCATATCGTCTGTGTCTGGTTCCATTGGGACTAATGCAGAGAAATGACCTCGAGTGTACCCTAATGCAATCGGAGTTTTCCAGCAGAAGCTTCTCTCCCACAATAACGGTAAATAAACTCCTGTTTTAAGGAAGAAAAATACAACAATGAAATGTGAATATCATACAACAACAAAGATGTCAGAAATATTCAAACACACACACACACACACCACCTGCTGGAATTTATTGGCAACAAATCAATGACTTAACATAAAATAAATTTCAGCACATGAAAATTAGTAGGAGGTATCTCTTTTACTCTTTTACTTGTTTCAGTCATTTGACTGCGGCCATGCTGGAACACCGCTTTTAGTCAAGCAAATCGACCCCAGGACTTAATTTTTGTAAACCTAGTACTTATTCTATCGGTCTCTTTTGCCGAACTGCTAAGTTACGGGGATGTAAACATACCACCATCGGTTGTCAAGCGATGTTGGGG
>NC_069002.1:26928382-26932103 GCF_001194135.2 Octopus bimaculoides
GCTTGACAACTGATGCTGGTGTGTTTACGTCCCCGTAACTTAGTGGTTCAGCAAAAGTGACCGATAGAATAACTGAAATGTGGCACCGTACTGGTGCTTCATAAAAAACACCCATGCTGGTGCCACATAAAAAAAGCGCCCATGCTGGTGCCACATAAACATCATCCAGTACACTCCAAAGTGGTTGGCGCTAGGAAGGGCATCCAGCTATAGAAACCATGCTGAATCAGACATGGAGCCTGAACAGCCCTTCAGCTGGCCAGCTCCTGTCAAACTGTCCAACCCATGCCAGCATGGAAAATGGATGTTAAATGATGATGGACTGAAACATTGATTATATTAATGGATAGAAGCATCATTCAACAGGGTGAGAGTGATGTTACAGTTGACTTAATTAATCCCAATTACTTGGCTGTTAATTATTCTACTGACCCTGGGATACAGAAAAGCAAAGTCAGCCCCTCCAAGATTTTAAACTCAGAAGCATAAAGCCTTATAGACTGAATACGAGACTTTTTGGTACAGCTGTTTTGGCACCGCCGATGTGGCGTTGTTCAATGCTGGCATATTTGACATCAGACATTCTACTGTTCTTCTTAATCTCTCCCCCCAACGACCTCTCTCTCTGTTTATCTGTGAGCATCTAGTTGTTTGTATGCATGTGTAATGTGTGTGTGTGTGTGTGTGTGTGTGTGTCTCTCTCTCTACATATCTGTGAGAGCAAGTAGTTATGTTTGTATGTATGAGTAATATCTCTTTCTCACTCTCTCTCTCTCTTCCTCACTCTTACTGTCTAGGTGTGTGAGCATCTAGTTATGTTTGTATGTAGGTGTAATGTATGCCTTTCTTTCTCTTTGTCTCTCCCTCTGCCTCTGTTCATATGTGTGATAAAGTAGCTAGGGAGTCTCTCTCTCTTTTTCTGTATGTGTGTGTGTGAGTGTGTTTACCACCAGTGCCAAAATGTACTGTCACCAAAACAGGTTGAATATCCAGTCAGCTTTGCTTGTCAGCATCTAAACAAACATGCTTGATCATCTCATTCTATTATAGATCATGGTGGCTTCTAACATCAGCTCAAACACAACACAGACTCTTACAAATCACAGACCATTTTGATGGCAAAGAACAAAAATAAATCCTTTCTGTTCTACATACTTCAGATTGTTTGATGAGAAAACAGTTGAAACACTGGCATGTGTGCTTAAATGTACTGACTTACCTTGAAATCTAGCATAACCTATCGTTTCACCTCGGAAACTTTTTACATATTTAACACCATATACAAGAATTGGACGTCGAAGTATGTGTGCAAGGGCAAATATATGCATTTGTTCAAGAGAAGCACCTGAAGGGATAAAAGCAAAAAAGTGTTAAAATATGGAATGGAAATGGAATTGATAGAACAAGAATAAGATAAAACAGGCTACACGAACAGTCTACCAGAAATAGCAGCTAGATCTCTCTCTCAAATGACGTTCCATTGTTTTACATTAGACAGTATTGTCCAAGTTACAATATGCCTAAAAACATGTCAGGATGATCATAACATATGTCACTGGGGTGTAGATGTACCCTGGTGTCATATGAAGCAATGTAAACCTTGCTTAAGGGTTATCAGGATCTTGTGCCTCAAGGGTAGGCTCAGGAGAGCAAAAGACAAGCAGAGGAAAGTGTAAATCAACCAATGAAAGGCAACAGAAAACTACTGCTGCTTGTCTTCCTCAAGATGGTGATGATGATGATGATGAATATTTTCTTGAGCCAAAAACAAACGAGAATCTATACACAACAGTGGAACTGGCTCAAGAGATCAGAGAACTCGGTTATGCTAATATTTCTTATGCAATTTAAAAATCAGTGAACATTGGATTCAAATCCCTTTGACTGTGCAACATTTGTACTTTTTGTGGTGTATAACATGAGAAGCAAATGAGGTCATCAGCTTTTATATAGCAACAGGTGTCATGTAATATACTCTCCTTTATATATAGCAACAGGTGTCAATAATGTAGCCTTGTGCTGTCCCTCATATGTAATAGCTTCAAATTTTGGCACAAGGCAAGCAGTTTTTCAGGAAGGAGTAAGTGCATTACATCAAGCCCCAGTACTCAACTGGTATTTTATTTTATCAACCCTGAAAGGATGAAAGGCAAGACTGACTTTGGTGAAATTTGAACTCAAAATGTAAAGAACCAGAAGAAAAGCTGGTAAGCATTTTGTCTGATGTTCTACCAATTTTGCCAGCTTGCTGCCTTCTTCATATATAAAACTAGCAATGCATCCCAGCGTTGCCAGGGTGTTACGATCTACAGCCACATTGTATTATTTGTTCCTTTCTTATGGGCAGAATCAGCACATGAGGAGTATGAAGCAAATAACTCTTCTTTATAAATATGTTTTTTGGTTATTTTCTGACGAAAAACGCTGCAGTTTTTGTCTACCAAATTCAGTCACAATTCTGTGGTTGGCCAAGGGCTAAAGTAGAAAACACTTGCTCAAGGTACCATGCAGAGGGACTGAACATGAAACCATGTGGTTGGGAAGCAAATTTCTCAACCATACAGTCATTCTTGCACCTAATGTGTGTGTGTGTTTACATTTGTTGTTAAATTGAGTATTGATAAAGAAGTTGCTTCCCTTAGCTAAAGACCTCAAAATTGTGCAACCCAACCTCATTTTCAAAGTTATTTTTGTAGTAAAAAAGAGTTGTTGTGCACAAAACATACTTTATTTGGTAGCCGAAAGATTAGTGAATCTTTTGAAACCTTATATATCAAAATAGGCAACTCAGTTTTTGAACCCATAAGGAACATACGCACACACGCACAAACTCTGTTTTATATATTAAGATAACAACAGGTGTAAATAAAAGACTCTTAGTCATACGTAATAATTCTTTCTGCGAAAGGTACAAGGCCTGAAATTTAGCAGTTGCATTGACTACAGTGTTCAGTTGGTACTTATTTTATCAGGCCCCAAAAGAATGAAGGGCTAAGTCGATCTCAGCAGAAATTGAACTCAGAACATAAAGATGGAAGAAACGTCACTAAGCATTTTGTCTGGTATGCTAATGGTTCTGCCAGATTGCTGCCCTATGGTCACATGATTTCAAATTTTGACACAAGGCCAGTAATTTCAGGGGAGGGGGTAAATCAATTGCAATGACCCCCCCCCTCCAGTATTCAGCTGGTACTTATTTCATCAACCCCTTAAAAGGATGAAAGGCAAAGTTGACCTCGGCGGGATTTGAACTCAGAACGTGAAGATGGACAATAGTCATATGCAATAATAACAGATTACAGTAAATGCTATATCCTCCATTGATATGTAACAACAGCAATAGATGTATTCTAGCTGTATTTTTGCTGATATATAATAATATTGTCTAGAAATAAATTAAAAAAATATCAATAGCATTTGGCATTCCACCCCACCCACAAAAAAAAAAAAAAGAGCCATATTCCCTTCAGGTGATTATCGAAGTCACCTGTCTGTTACACAAACACCTGAGATATTAACTGAGAGGTTTCTGTACGAAGCTCATCTTACCTGGCTGGCTGGCAAGACTAAGCAGTACTGCCCAATCGTGTGCCCACTGGCTTTCATCCAAAGAAAAATGTAAAGACTGAGCTTGCATTGATTCATACTCTTTCCACCGGGGATAGAACCTAAAAAAGACCAGAAAGCAAAATTGTACACAGAAAAAAAAAAAAAAAAAAAA
>NC_069002.1:26932138-26936499 GCF_001194135.2 Octopus bimaculoides
ATTTTTTGGCTGAAACATTATTCTGTCAAATGCATTGCTTATTTACTCAAATTGTTTGGAATTAATCAGGCATTATCTCATGGCTTCGACATGTGGTTGTTTATTTTTAGAATGACATTGTAGGGTAGGTGTGAGAAGCTGGATCTGGCTAATTCGAATATAAAACAGGTAGAAAATTTAGGCTGGATGTGGCTGGTCTAAATGCTAAAGAATTAAATCTGTGAGAATGGCTGTTGATTGGAGAGCAGGTAGATACATTAATTACATTTTAATACAGGTGTATAGTGTGTGTGTGTGTGTGTGTGTACACATACATACATACATAGACACACAAGTACACACATCCACATACATGCACACATAAATACATGGAGCACACACATTGCTCCACACAGACCATATATTTGTTTACTCAATAGAAATAGTGGTTCCATTATACTAATACATCCATTTGTTGTTTACACCACCTGTCTTCGTCTGTTGTTTTTTCGTGAATTCTCCTATATGTATATATATATATATATATATATATATATATATACGTATGTGTGTGTGTATTGCGACTCTGTATCCGTGTTTGTCCCCCACCACCGTTTGGTAACTGGTGTTGCTGTGTTTACGTTCATATAATTTAGTGGTTCAGTAAAAGAGATCAATAAAAATGTGCCAGGCATGAAAAAGAAAGAACTGGTGTCATTTGTTCAATTGAAATTCTTCAAATCTTGATGAGTGAGAGAGATAAGGGAACCACTAAATTCCTTAGTAAAACTTAAAGCTAAGGGTGGTAAATCTTGTACCTCTCACGGTTGCTTTACCTGCTAGAAATAGCAACCAAAATGCTTTCAAATCAGATCCCAATGCTAGATGTTCAAGAACCAAAGGAAGGGCAGATTTTCAATCCTGGGATCATCCTGATTCCAAAAAGGTATGATATGTCTATGTAGAGCAAATGTAGACTGAAATACAAGGGGTCCCAGACAGACAGAATTTCGCATTTATTAATATAGATGATGTAATCATTTATCAAGCTGTCAATAGAGGGTTTACGTGACAATCTTTTGCCAAATTGTCAACACAGAGTTCACGTGATATAATGCTATGACATG
This sequence comes from Octopus bimaculoides, assembly GCF_001194135.2. Classification (NCBI taxonomy): domain Eukaryota; kingdom Metazoa; phylum Mollusca; class Cephalopoda; order Octopoda; family Octopodidae; genus Octopus; species Octopus bimaculoides. Next base: position 26,933,245 of record NC_069002.1, read on the forward strand.
CATTGTAAACAGAGAGTTTCAATCTGAAGAATATCCAAGGTAAAATCAAATCCCTATTTCAGGATCAGGCAGAAACTCCTTGACTAAATTTAGAATAATATACAGGTCTGCTACATTGGCCTGAGTTTATTAATGCCTGTCTGATTTTAGTAAGAGTGAGGTGAAACAAAAAAACAAAACAAAACAAAACAAAACAAAACAAACAAACTCTAAAAACAAAAACTAAGGAGTTTTTAAATATCTACAAGAGTATGGTTCGTTTGACATTTTCCCACAGAGAATGACTGACCTTGACATTTAGACTGCTGTAGTGTGGGTCCTTTGATATTTTTTCCCCTTACAGAGAATGTCTGACCTCAACAACACCCAAACAGTTGCTGACACACATCAACACTATTATGTCAGCCATCATTTAATGATTCTGTTCAAACTTTGCTCGGTTTTTATCCACTGATAGCATGGACAGTTTTCATTTACCTGAGAGCACAGAGAAAATTACCATTCTCTTCTTCATAATTTGTGCTTTCACACTCAAACCCTACAATAAATCTAGATTATTTTACAGACTTAGTAGTGCGTCTAGACAGATTAGATTCCATTGCTGTTAGAAGACATTCCAAAAACAACAACAAAAATAAATAAATAAACAGATAACAGACCATTTCCTGTATCTAGGCACTATGTAATTTAGTATTCTCTTCTTTCAAAGAACTTAGAACCCTTTTTTATTTTCTCTACCAGACCCAGTATTTTCTAAATCCTTTAAAATCTGTTCAATAACTGGCACTTACTGGAATGTCTCCATTTATTTCTTAGACCTACTTTTGATGATGTTAAAGCTAAGAGCATCGCCAAAGGTGAAACAATTTTTTTCTCAACTAAACAGGAGAGATGTTTACTTCTTTGATCAGTACATTTGTTTTAGTGTCTGTCTTTTCGTGCTGGCATGGGTTAGATGGGGATGTAAACTGAAGAAAGACTTTACCACCAGACGCTCATCCTATCACCAACCCTCGTCTGTTTTTCAAGGAAGGGATTTTTTTATTCTACAAGTTATGTAGGTTACAGAATGGTTGGTTACAATGAGGATAGGAAATGCAAACCTCATGTCACTGTTTCACTCCAATGTAACAGAGGAATGTCGACATTCTTGTATATTTGCACATACACATTTGCCCCATACATAAGGACACAGGAAATGTGTCAAGGCCGACAGGAAGCGGTCCAGCTTCCTAGGGCTAAATAGCAGTAGTATATTCCCTTATTGGGACTGTCACGTTAAGTTGGCAGTATACAACTACTTTATATATATATATATATATACATATATATATATATATCATCATCATCATCATCATCATCATCATCATCATCGTTTAACGTCTGCTTTCCATGCTAGCATGGGTTGGACGACTTGACTGAGGACTGGTGAAACCGGATGGCAACACCAGGCTCCAATCTAAATTTGGCAGAGTTTCTACAGCTGGATGCCCTTCCTAACGCCAACCACTCACACATGTACAGGTACATACACACACATACATATATACGTACCCTTATGCACACACACACACACACACACACATATATATACATGCACATACTGTGCACGGGACCAGAATTTTGAAATTGAGTCAAGGGTAACAAATTATTCTAAATTGTTGTTAGAGTAATCTGCTTCAGTGGAGTCAAGACTAGCTGGTTTGTATTGGGATTGAGTTTTATATGCTAATTAGTGTGCTGAGTAAAGCATGTTCACAGTTTTGGGCTACCTGGTGTCATCCACAGTTGGGATATATTTCCTCTGGATCTACATCAGGAATTCCACAGTGATAGTTGAGATAATAATAATGAATGTACTAGCTGGACCTGTGAAAAATTCACAGAAAACATAAAAAATGGTAGTATCTGTAAATTGTGTGTTGGTGCCATGAGAAATATTTCTATATTGTGACACTTACAGAATATAGAAAGGAGAGTAAAACCAATAACTTTGTAATCCAACCAAAATATCTCAGTTACGCAAACATAAACAGAATTACTATTTAGCCTTAAAATACATTGTACATATTCAGAGAACCTTCTTGGTTTAGTGGTACGGAATGTTCTTCTAGTATTCTTTTACTTGTTTCAGTTATTTGATGGTGGTCATGCTGGAGCACTGCCTTCTAGTCGAAGAAATCGACCCCTGGACTTATTCCTTGTAAGCTTTGTGCTTATTCTATCAGTCTCTTCTGCCAAACAGCTAAGTTACGAGGACGCAAACACAACAACATCAGTTGTCAAACAATGGTGGTGGTGGTGGGACAGACACAGACACAAACATAAATATATACATAAATATATATATATATATATATATATATATATATATATATATATATATATATATATATATGTGTGTGTGTGTGTGTATGTATGTATGTATATATGACGGGCTTCTTTCAGTTTCCGTCTACCAAATTCACTCACAAGGCTTTGGTCAGCCCAAGGCTATAATAGAAGACACTCTTTAAAGCAGTGTTCCTCAACCAGGGTTCCTTGGAACCCTAGGGTTCTGCAAAAGGTTCCTAGGGGTTCTGAGATAAGCTAATACTAATTTCATGATGTAATATTACTATACATGCACAACATATTATTGGTTATTGTAATATTGTAATATAAATATCATCCTATCTAACCTATTATGTTATCAAGAAAATATAAAAGCCATTGAGGATATATTTAGTTATGTCTGTAATTTATGGACACGCTAAATTACCAGGCCTTCAAGAACATACACACACATTACATGTGTACACACACTACACCCACACACACACACATGCACATGTGTACACATACATGCACTCGTATACGCACACATGTAAGACTGAAAACATACATACATGTGCACATGCATGCACAAACTGTGTGCACACAAGCATGCAGGCACTCGTACACACACATACATACATGCATGCACTGTGCACACACATGCACACACTTATACACACATGTATGCTCACATGCAAACATACATGCATGTGTGCATGCTTCGTGCACACACACACATGCACACAGATGTAAATGTAATCTTTTGTGCACACACAAACATGCAAATGATTGAGTTCGTGTCCTGCAGCCGTCAGTAAAGATGGCTGTTTATAGATTCCAGGAAGTTTTCTAAAAATATTTTTATCATACTTCCATCAAACTAGGACAGAGACAAGAGGGGGGTGGGGGAACAAACAACCTGTGTATGTGAGGGAGAGA
>NC_069002.1:26937091-26937392 GCF_001194135.2 Octopus bimaculoides
GAGAGAGAGAGAGAGAGAGAGAGAGAGAGGGATAGGAATATAAAGTGAGAAAAAGAGAGAAGGAAAGAGAGACAGAGAAGGGGGAGTTGATAAAAAGATAAACAGAGAGGGGGAGAGAAACAAAGAAAGAGGAAGAGAAACAGAGAGGGAGAGAGAGAGAGGGGGAAAGAGAAAGAGAGTCAGGGAGAGAGAGAAGTAGAGAAAGAGACAAAGGGAGAGAGAGAGGAGGAAGAGAGAGAGGAGGAAGAGAGAGAGGAGGAAGAGAGAGAGGAGGAAGAGAGAGAGGAGGAAGAGAGAGAGG
>NC_069002.1:26937418-26951335 GCF_001194135.2 Octopus bimaculoides
GAGAGAGAGAGGAGGAAGAGAGAGAGGAGGAAGAGAGAGAGGAGGAAGAGAGAGAGAGAGTGAATCAATAAATCAATGAATAAGAAGTTGTTGAGAAGCCAAACAGCTTCTGGTTTTAGTCAGAATTTCTCTGAGAAAGACTTTCCTTTCTCTTTGTGTCTTTGTTTAGAGTTAATTGTTAGAAAATAAACGCATAAAGACGCGGACTATTTTGGGCAGGATGGCAAAACTACACGAAAAGAGCATCGAAAATAGAAAAGGACAAACTGAGAGTGAGGCGCCGGGATTGTAAAACGGTCGATACAGAGAAGGTCTTCAAAATAGTAATTGCATCCAATTTTAACCCTTTCGTTGCCACATTTCAGTTGAAATACGCTGAGTCCATTGCAATTAATTTTGAAAATAATGAAGAATTTAGTAAAATAACTTTGGTATTATTATTAGGCTGGCGTTTGGAACTTAGATTTACCGGAAGCTTTGATGAAAGGCTTTAATTTAAATCACCTTAAAACAGGAAGTCTGTGTCATAGAACCATGAACCATGCTGGTGTCAAACAAAAAGCACCAAGTACACTCTGTAAAGTGGTATTAGGAAGGTCATCCAGCTGTAGAAACCAAGCCAAAACAGATTATGGAACCTGGTGCAGCTTCTGGCTTTGCCAACTCCTGTCAAACTGTCCAACCCATGTCAGCCCATATACACAAATTTATACAGCCATACACTATTTATTTAATTGCTGGTGTAAAAAATCTGTAGAGATAACTTATGTATCTATCTATATGCACATATTTTCCTCCAATATTTATCTCCCCCATTACATGTGTGTGTGTGTGTGAGTATATATACACACACACACAAACACACACTTATACACATGGGCTTCCATACAGTTTCTATTCATCAAATTCATTCACAAGACTCTCACTGGCCTGTGGCCATGGTAGAAGACACTTGCCAAAAGTGCCATGCAGTGGGATTGAACCCAATCACTTTGAAACCACAGAGCACATTTTCCTCTGAACCACACAACCACACCAGTGCCTGCAATACAAATATTTTACAAAAAAGAAGACCTGACCACCACAGCAGAAGTGTTAAGGCCACATCCCTTGGCGAAGGGGATTGACCTGCAAGACTCCTGTGCTGGTACCATGTAAAAGTGTCAGTGCCACATGGAAGTGCTTATGCTGGTGCCATATTAAAAGCACCCAGCACACTCTGCAAAGTGGTTGGTGTTAGGAAGGGCATCCAGCCTTAGAACCCATGCCAAAGCAGACTGGAATGTGACGCAGCTTTCCAGCTTGTCAGTTCTGATTGAAATGTCCAACCCATGCCAGCATGGAAAACAGACATTGAACAATGATGATGATGATGATGATGATGATGATGATGGTGACGGTGACGATGATGGTGATGATGATGATGATGATGATGATGATGGTGATGATGATGATGATGAGAAATTTCATACCAGGAAGCAGTGTCAAGTGAGTTGGTACCACAAAGGAATAAACTATATTTCATTCCTTAAGAAAGAAAAAGAAATGAGGGTTTATTTATTGTTCATTAAAACTGAACAACTATAAAACAAAAACAAAAATTTCACTGACGAAATTCCACCGGAAGGGAAACAGCTGTTCTGGACAGTTCCTTTCTGTCTAATCTAGAGGTTAGCTCCAAACAGCCATTGTTTACAAGAACGAAATAAACATGATTGCTTCAAGAACCTTCTGACAGTTATAGGAAGCTATTGCAGTTTAGCTTATGGTCCTTTGAGTATCACTTGATGTACATTGGCACAATCAACTGCATGTCCTCAGTGAAAGATGTTTTGGTAAGCTCTCTGTTCAATTTTAGCCTGTTTATCTACGACGAAGCTGAAGTTTTACACCTGTTCCGTTCCACCCACCACGACCACCACCACTGAACTGGGTGGGGAATATCTTCAGACGAGAAGAGAAGCTTACTAATCCTTGATGTATGTTAGACAACATCAACAAACAGAGCAACATTCTTAATAGCTGTGTTATTGTTTGTTCTACTCATTATCAACTGTTAGTAAACATCGCAGTGGTACTGTTCTGCATGTGTCATGACACACACACACACACACATAAACAGACAGACACACAGACAGACAAACAGTTTTGTATATTTCTAGTTCTATTATATAACTATTTTTTCCTATCTTCGTTTGTTAATCCATAAATAGGATTTATTATATTTGGTTTTTAACGAGAAATTTGAGCCAATTTGCTACATTTAGCAGAAGTAGATTTTCCTCTTACCTTTTTTTTTGTTTTATATGAAATGAAAAATATCTGTGAAAGTATATTTTAGAGACGAAACAAGAGACAGCAATGTTATTTTGTTTACAAACAGGGTTAGCTGCATTAAGTAGAATGATTCACAATAGTTAGTGGAGATGTTTTTGGTAAAAGACCAAAATACACATTAGCAGTTAAGAAAGGGTTGGTTGATTACGTGTCATACAAAAATAATAATAATAATAACAATGGTTTCAAATTTTAGCACAAGGCCAGCAATTTCGGGAGAGGGGCCAGTCAATTAAATTGACCCTAATGCTCAACTGGTACTTCTTTTACTGACACTGAGGGTATGAAAGGTAACGTTAACCTTGGCAGAATTTGAACTCAGAACATAGACGAAATGCTACTAAGCATTTTGCCCAGCACGCTAACGATTCTGCCATCTCACCGCCTTAACAATAATAACAATAACCCTTTCTACTCCAGGTACAAGGCCTTGAAATTTGGGGATGGGGACTAGTTGATTATATTGACCCCAGTGTTTCATTGGTGCTTAATTTTTCCACCCCGAAAGGATGAAAGGCAAAGTCAACCTCGGCGGAAAGTGAACTCAGAATGTAGCCGCAGACGAAATACCACTAAGCATTTCGCCCGGCATGCTAACCATTCTGCCACCTCGCTGCCTTAACGATAATTACAAATTTGTTTTGTGGCTGGTTATACATGGTTTTGTTAGAAAAATATGTTGTATGTCTTTGAGGTGATTTTTTTTTCCTTTGAAACGTAGCAACATTTCTTAAGATAGAGCATAAAGGAAATTAATTTTGTAATTCCAATGAAACGTAGACAACAAAAAAAATGGTTTGTTTTATAAATTTAACAATCTAAAATGGTTAAAAATATCTTATGTCCTTGGTTAAAGAATAATGAATGAGCAATGAGCAAATCTATAGACTAATCAAAATTTGTAGCAGGCAATAAATATTCTGGAAGATTTTGTATTCAGGGAGTTGAAACAGTTATTTTGAAGGGTTTAAAATAAATGCTGCCATCACCATCTTTTGATGTCCATTTTACAGGCTGGCATGGGTTGGATGGTTTGACAAGATCCAATGAGCTCCAAGCTTGCATGCCCTGCATAACACTAACCACTTTAACCCTTTCGTTACCAACCCAGCTGGAACTGGTTCTGGCTCCGAGTACAAATGTCTTGTTTCTATAAGTTTTGAATTAAAATCTTCCACCAAACCTTAGTCACAATATATGTTCCTAACACTAGCTTAATGATAACTAAGTTATTTTACTAAATTCCTTGTTATATTTAAAGTAATTGAAAGAAACACAGAGCATCTCAACAGAAATATGGTGACAAAAGGGTTAAAATATATAATAGAGAAACAATTCTTAACCCTTTCAATACTAACCCAGCTGAAACTGGTTCTGGTTCTGTAGTACAAATGTCTTGCTATCATAAGTTTTGAATTAAAATCTTCCACCAAACCTTAGTCACAATTTATGTTCCTAACACTAGCTTAATGATAACTAAGTTATTTTACTAAATTCCTTGTTACATTTAAAGTAATTGAAAGAAACACAGAGCATCTCAAAATAAATACAGTAACAAAAGGGTTAAAGAGAGTAACTGGGTGCCTTTTTGTGTGTGTCTGCTACTGGTAATTAATGAGGTTGTCAAATAACTAGTGAGACAAAGAAAAGTACCCCCTAAACTGAAACGGTTTGATATAGAGAGGGGTGGTGGTTTTATGCCAGGTGTTGATTACTTAAAGTATAACAGAGGGGCAAGTACAGGTGTCTTGTTATAGAGGAGATACATGGCTACCCAACATTATATAAAGGTGGGTAGGAGTACCTGGGGGGGGGGAACGGTAAAAGGCTTGTATTAGAGAGAGAACAGAGACAAAGGATAAGTAAGCGTTATGTATCATGTTGTTCTTTTATTGATTCTAAGCAGAAAGTTGTGACCTTGCTGTGGAACCACCAAAATAAGATGCTTTACAGCACGCAGGTTTCTCAAACAGTCACCTCTTTATATATTAACGGTGTTTGATGTTGCTTAACTTTGGTGATCAGATGACAATCAGTGCTGCCTGTGTAATATGATGTATGCTAAATAATGTATAGCATGCTACATAATATACCAATGGTGTAATATATAGTGTAATATGAAAAAGGCAAATATAAATATGTGAAGCATGGAGAAAATGTAATGCAAAGTTTTCGAAAAAAGACAAAGAAGAACTTACATCATTGCTCCATCCCCAAGACTTTCTGCCAGAGCTCTACGTAAAGAATTATCAACATCAAAGACTCCCCAAGTCGCTTGTAAGACAGAGTCCAGAAGGCAGTCTCCAGCTGTGCGATTCCATAAGGCATGCAAGCGGCTACTTAATCTTTCGGTGAGTTCCAAACTCCAGTTTATAATGGATTCTTCTACCTCCAATTCTGAAAGGAAGAAAGAAAGAGAAATGTTGTAGAATTCTTCAATCTCCAATTTTGATAGAAAGAAAGAAAGAAAGAAAGAAAGAAAGAAAGAAAGAAGGAAGGAAAGAAAAAAAGAAAGAAAGAAGGAAAGAAGGAAGGAAAGAAAGAAAGAAAGAAAGAAAGAAAGAAAGAAAGAAAGAAAGAAAGAGAAAATTTAAATCATTCATTATTATATATTCAGTATCATTCGATATACATTTTTCCATGCTTGCATGGGTCAGACTGAGTTTACTGAGGCAGATCTTCTATGGCTGGATGCCTTTCCTGTCACCAACCCTCACTTGTTTCTGTGTAAGCTAATATTTCCCCATGGCCAAACATGTTTTCTACAGACAGATGGAAATGAACAGCTTCACTTGTATGATGATGATGATGATGATAATCGTTAACAAACATCATGCGACGTCAAGACAACGATACACATAAACATACACACACACATAAGAATGTGTTGTGTGTGTGTATGTGTGTGTACCCTCACCATCATTATTTAACATCCGTTTTCCATGCTGGCATGGGTTGGACAGTTTGACAGGAGCTGGCCAGCCAGAGAGCTGGACCAGGCTCCAATTGTTTGTTTTGGTATGGTTTCTAAAGCTGGATGCCCTTCCTAAATGCCAACCACTGTATAGAGTATACTGGATGCTTTTTTATGTGGCACTAACACAAGTGCTTTTTTTACATTCCACTGGCACAAGGGCTTTTTATGTGACACCAGCATATTACATATGTAGTGGGCTTCTTTAAGTTTCTTATTTCTTTATTGCCCACAAGGGGCTAAACATAAAGGGGACAAACAAGGACAGACAAAGGGATTAAGTTGATTACATCGACCCCAGTGCGTAACTGGTACTTAATTTATCAACCCTGAAAGGATGAAAGGCAAAGTTGACCTTGGCGGAACTTGAACTCAGAACGTAACGGCAGACGAAATACCACTAAGCATTTTGCCCGGCGTGCTACCGATTCTGCCAGCTCGCCACCTTCTTTCAGTTTCTGCCTACCAAATCCATTCACAAGGCTTTGGTCAGCCCAAGGCTAGAGCAGAAGGCACTTGCCCAAGATGACCTGCAGTGGGACTGAACCTGAGACCACATAGTTGGGAAGCAAGCTTCTTCACCACATATCCATGCCTGCACTTATATTATATTATAATATATCATATTGTATATCTTGAAATAATATCTCAGAAAGTTAGAAAAAGAAAATACAAAACATACAAAGTTTTTAACTGAATTATAAAGAATTAACCATCCATTACACTAATGACTGTTCAATACGAAGAATTGATGAGATATCTGATAAGGATTATGAAAATAGAATATTTCAAGAATGGCCACATATTGTTTACACAATAAAACCACAGAAATATGGTCAATCAATTTTTATCGTTCATCAATAGATTTTTCTAAGCAGAGAGATGGATGAGTTAGTAGTGTGCTAAAACTAATTACTTTACCGAACTTTGTTCCATTATTCCCAGATCAAATCCTATGAGTTTCAGTGTCCCTACTGTTAAACATATCAGACCAATCAGGTTTACTAACTCCATCTTATGTCCAGCTTAGAGTAAATCAGTATATTGTTACTAATAACTTAGGTCTTCTGTTAAGCCTACAGGTTCACTAGGTCAAAGGTTATAGCAGTTTCCATGAAGTATAAGCAACCAAGAGAGTAACGATCTGCCATGATTACAGGTTAAGTTCACCATCATCAATTCACTGTGAAGTAAATTCACCACAAGGAAAGTTTACCGAGAAAATACTGTATTTTAATGTGTATAAGGAACACTCGTATATAAGGAAACCCCTAATTTTTGGGGGTTTAAAATTTAGAAAAAAGATTTTGTAAGGGATTATAATACAATCCATGTATAAGAAACTACCATATTTTTTTAAACCTAATTTTTGACAAAAAAGGGTTCCTTATACACGTTAAAATATGGTATATCCATAGAATCTAACCATTAATAGTTAAAAACTATTTTATTGAAAAAAACCAAAAAAAAAACCAGTGAATTAATGACGATGAACTTTCCCTGAAGTGAATTGATGACTGTGAACTTACCAGACATGCACACACAAACACACACACACACATGAATGAGACCCCAATTTGTTGCAAGGTTAACCCTCAGCTGCTGGTGATGCCCCTTTTCAGCTGAATTGGAGCAGTGTGAAACGATGTGGTTTCTTCAATAATGCAACACACCACGTGGTCTGGGGACTGAAACTCTGACATTGCAATTCAGAGTCCTACACCCTAACAACTGAACCATGCGCCTTCAGATACGTTTCCAGTAGAAAAGTAATGAATTTAGCGGGTGGACTGACAAACTTTGAAAAATGTTCAACCATTCTGTTACCAAATTTATATTGAAATACACAGCTTTTGTTTCAATTAATTTTGAAAGCAATCAAAAATTGAGTAAAATAACTTTGTCATTGTTGAAGTGGAATTCCAAGGTGAAGGGTTGGCAGAAGCCTTAGCATGCTGGATAAGATACTTTGCAATATTTCGTTTGTTTTTACATTCTGAGTTCAATTGCCACTGTGATTGACATTGTCTTTCATCCATTTAGGGTCGATAAAACAAGTACCAGTCTGATACTGAGGTCGATGCAATCGACACCCAACATCCCGTCAAAACACTGCTGGCCTTGTGCCAAAATTTAAAACCAATCTTAAAACTGGTGTTTGAAATATAAACTAACATGAAATTTTCCAGAACGGTTTTAATGTATAACACTTTTAAGTAAAAAGTTTGTATCATAGCACCAAAGTTGGTCTCAGACTGGCTGGAATGGAAAATGTTAGAATACCATTTTCTAATATGGCAATATAAAGTTCTACAAGAAGAAACAAAGTTCGTAGTACTAATGAAGGGTTTAACCCTTTTGATACCAACCTGGCTGAAACCAGCTCTGGCTCTGTAGTACAAATGTCTTGTTTTCAAAAGTTCTAAATTAAAATCTTCCATCAAACCTTAGTCACAATTTATGTTTCTAACACATGTTTAATGATAGCTAAGTTATTTTACTAAATTCTTTGTTATATTTAAAATTAATTGAAAGAAACACAGAGCACCTCAACAGAAATATGATTAAAAAAAAAAAGGGCTAAGGGAAAGTAACACAATACAAAAAGATGCCAAGAAACAGTTTATTATTGCATGCTAGAGAATAGATATAGCATTAAGTTGAAGATTTTCAATACAACAGTGTTTATCACAAGCAGATATTCCAGGAACCAGTGAAGAAACAGGAATGTCTGTGAATGATGCAGGAAGCAGGTAGGTAGTGAACAGTATTCGAAGCCATATATGAGATCAGTGTTCTGCCCACAGACTTTGATATGGAATAACCAGCCGATCAGTGATAAAATGTTTTACTCCAATGCAAAACTTGTGATTTTGGCAATGTTGAAATAGTGGATTTTCATGAAAAAAAGAGTTGAAGATAGTGCAATCTTTGAATGAGATTGCATGGCTTATCATTCGGTACTTATTCTGTGAAATATGTAATGTACATAAAAAATTTTAGACATAACCAAACAGCTTGATCCTCATCAGGAAATAGAGAAGTGGTCCTCAATAACAGAAGTGGCAGCTGTTGACTAGACTCTATTTATATTGGTTTCAAATTCTGGCACAAGGCCAGCAATTTCGGGGGGAGGGGCTAAACTGATTACATCAACCCCAGTGCTCAAGTAGTACTTATTTTAGTGACTCCAAAAGGATGAAAGGCAAAGTCAACCTGGGTGGAATTTGAACTCAGGACATAGAGATAGATGAAATACCGTGAAGTGTACTGCCTGGCATGCTAATGATTCTGCCAAGATGCTATTTATATTAGTAGAGGAAGGAAGACCATTGAATCTAAAATATGCAGAGGAATGAGAAGTTGTTACATAAAAAGGGTACCTTGATTTTGAAAGAAGGTTACTCAAAGTTAAAGAGAAGAAAATTACAAACCCTTAACGATGTTATCAACAATAAGGTAAAAGTTAAGAACCTTTGACCCCAGATATCTTTTATTTCCTTTTTTTTTTTTTTTTTACTCATTTCAGTCATTGGACTGTGGCCATGCTGGAGTCACCACCTTGAAGGATTTTAGTTGACCAAATCAACTACAGTACAGTAGGTCTGGTGCTTATTCCATCAGTCTCTTTTGCCAAACCACTAAGTTACAGGGATGTAAACAACCAACACCAGTTGTCAAGCAGTGGTGCAGGACAAACACAAGTACAAATGCACACACACACACACATGTATATATACGATGGGCTTCTTTCAGTTTCTGTCTACCAAATCCATTCACAAGGCTTAGACTGGCCTGAGTCTACAGTAGAAGATACGTGCCACACAGTGGGATTTAACCCAAGATCACACACTTGAGAAGCAAACCTCTTAAGCACACAGCTATGCCTGCACCTTTATGTTGATCTAACACAGGGGTTCTCAACCATTTTTTTATCTATGGACCCCTTTGATTACTATTTTATTCTGGTGGACCCCTGTAGCCATTTCATGTTTAAAAACTAGTTTTATAGAAACTTCTTTGAAATTCCTGTTTTGTTTTCCATACATTGACTTGTGTAGGTTGAACTATGTAAAATGTTTGAGAAAGAAACCCAGCTGTTTCTTGCAATACACACCAAAACATACATCATCATCATCATCATCAGTATTGACATTTAACGTCTGCTTCCATGCTGGCATGGGTTGGATGGTTTGAGTGAGGACTGGTAAGCCAGGACGCTGCACCTGGCTCCAATCTGCTCAGGCAAGGTTTCTACAGCTGGATGCCCTTCCTAACACCAACCACTCCAGGACCCTAAAAATATGATTGTGGATCCCCAATTTACAATTTTGTTGCGTGGACCCCCCCCCGGACCCTCAGAGGCCACATGGACCCCGGCTGAGAATCACTGATCTAACATAACTCAGGGTAACTTGTATGTCCACCTACACCAATGACAAATGCAACAACTATGTTCTTTTAGTCTTCAGTGGGGTCTCCTTGGGTCAGAAACCATGCATGCATTACATACTGGTTTCAAATTTTGGCACAAGGCCAGCAATTTTGGGGGAGTGGGTAAGTCAATTACATCTCCACTCCACCACCCTTACCTCTGCCTCGCCCATGCTCAACTGGTACTCCTTTTATTGACCCCAAAAGGAGGAAAGGCTAAGTCGACCTCAGCGGAATTTGAACCCAGAACGCAAAGACGGATGAAATGCTACCAAGTGTTTTACCCAGCATGCTAATGATTCTGCCAGCTTGCTACCTTGCATATTAATTAGTGTCACAGCTATGATTATCATTTGTACAGAAAGAGGGTGGGGGCATGGAGAGAAGAAGGCGGCAAGAGAGAGAGAGAGAGGCTCAAGGCATTGTGGGAGGAGATTATCTTTAATGATGACCTCACCAATGTTGGTGCCACATAAAAAGCATGCACCTACCCTCTGCAAAGGGACTGGCGTTAGGAAGGGCATCCAGCCATGGAAACAGTGTGAGAGCAGAGACTACAGCTTGGAGCAATCCTCTGGCTCACCAGTTCCTTTCAAACCATTCAACCCATGCCAGCATGGAAAAACAGACATTAAACTATGATCATCATGATGATTTCCATTAAAGGTGTCCGACAGTCGTTTCATTACATGGAGGGGGGGGGTCTCCTTAAAACAGCAACGAGGCATACATTTTTAGGTTGCTGTGATTTCATGTATTTGCTTGTTGGGCAAGGAAGATTGAGATTCTTGATTAAGACGAGAGCTAATGGCCAAGGGCATGTTTTTAGGGCAATATCTGGGTTGTAATCACGGATTTCAGTAAGATGGCTGGAATGAGGCCATCTCTATGATATTAGACAGAGCAGGGCGGGGAAGGGGTGGGGGTGTTTACGGGTAGAGGGAGGGGTAGCCAACAAACTGAGCAAAAAAAGGGCTTGAGAGAGATGGAGGAAATGAGACTGTCTTTATGGTGTCCATGGAGGCAGGGAGACCAAGAATACCTCAATGTTACAAGGTAGGGGACAAGAGAGTTAGCAAACCAAGTGAAGCGGCTTCGGCTTTGTTGGGATAGCTTCAGCAATGGTGAGTCATGTTTCTTGAGTTACAGGATGAAGATGGAATAGATGGGAGAGAGAGACGTCAGCGTAGTGATAGCAGCACATAGCACTAGTAACAACCTACTAAACATGTGCGCAACTTTTAGCAGTGGAAAGGTCAACGGTGACCTTAATGATGATATAGTCATAGCAACAGATAAAGAAAAACAAGAAGAACAACAACATTTTTGTTTAGCTGAAACCTAGAAGAAACTTCTCTTCAGCTTCCTTGAAATAATCTAACGTAAGTATGCCGTGTGTTGAGGTCGGCAAAGCAAGAATGACATATTTACACAACTAAATAAAATGCTTTGTCAACCCTCATAGTGAGTACATGTCTTTCAATAATACAAAATATATAAATATATATACATATAACCATATATATTGATTAGACAATTCTTTTTCTCTCTTCCTTCTTTTCCTTCTCAATCCTTTCTGTGGAAGAGTGTATGCTGAAAACATCAAAGACTTTTCCATTCTTCAATGATGGTACCTGCTCATGGTACCATACAGTGAAATAGAACCGAAAACTATTAGGCTTGGAAGCAAACTTTTTAACCACAAACACACGCCTGCACCTAAGAAGAAATTCGTACACAGCGTCTCGATATTTGGTACCATACAAACACAGGCTTTGTTTCTCCCACCAAAACTGAAATTACTAAAAATATAATAGTCCTATAGTTACTGTCAGCGTATCGTTAACATCATGTTAATTAAATCGGACATCTGTATGCGTTGAGGGAAGCAAAAATCTTAATTAACTCCGACTATCAGATAAACTGTCTAAGTCCAATTCCTTGATCGTCACTAATACATTACAATATTTAAGATATTATAACTCTGTGGTTTTGTGTTATAATAATAATAATAATAATAATAATAATAATAATAATAATAATAATAATAATAATAATAATAATAATAATCCCTTAGAGTTGGGAAGACACTCAGCAAGAAATGGAAACAAAATTGAAGATTGATGATAATAATAATAATAATAATAATAATAATAATAATAATAATAATAATAATCATAATAATAATAATAATAGCAAAAGAGCACAAACCTCCACCAAGGCAACATCAATGTCCTCTCAATGATTAGCCAGAGATGATTTTTTAAATGAGAATATCTGAAATAAACTTGACTGCTCTCACAAACAAGAATACTAAAAATGAACCCAACCACTCTCAAAAATTAAGTAAAAGAACAGGAAAAATAATCCAGAATCCTTGTCAAGTACTGGATTGATCCCGAAATCTAATCAGTTTGTGCCAGTCATGAGGCCAAACATCCCTGAAAGTTTCATCCGAATCCATCCAGATGTTCTTAAGATATCTTGGCCATGGACAAACAAACAAACAAACACTACTGAAAACAGTAACTCAGCCTTTGCTAAGGCAGAGGTAATAATAATATTGGTTTTAAATATTGGCACAAGGCCAGCAATTTCAGGGGAGGTGGTAAGTCAATTAAATTAACCCGTGCTCAGCTGGTACTTATCTTATTGACCCCGAGAGAACAAAGGCAAAGTTGACCCTGGTGGAATTTGAACTCGGAATGTAAAGATGGATGAAATGCTGCTAAGCGTTTCACCCAAGGTGCTAACGATTCTGCCAGCTCTCAGCCTTAATAATAATAATAATCCTTTCTACTGGAAGCACAAGGCCTCAAATTCTGGGGAAAGGATTGAGTTGATTACATTGACCCCAGTGCGTGACTGATACTAATTTTATCAACTTTGAAAGGATGAAGGGTGAACCAATCTCGGTGGAATTTGAACTCAGAACGTAAAGACAGACGAAATACCACTAAGCATTTCAGCCAGTGTGTTAACAATTCCACCTGCCATAATAATAATAATAATAATAATAATAATAATAATGATCTCTTTCAATTGTTTCTACTAAAAGCACAAGGCTTGAAATTTGGGAGTGGGGAGGGGACTAGCCATTTACACTGACCCCAGTGCGAAACTGGTGGTTATTTTATCAACCTCAGCAGAATTTGAACTCAGAACATAAAGATGGACAATAATTTCTACAATGGGCACAAGGCCTGAAATTTATTTTTGGGCGGGGGGCGAGTCAGTTGCATCGATCCCAGCACTCAACTGGTACTTATTCTATTGACCCAAAAAAGGATGAAAGGCAAAGTCGACCACGGCAGAATTTGAACCCAGAATGTAAAACCAGGAAAAAATGCCAGTGCTAACAATTCTGCCAGCTCACCAACTTCATAATAACAACAACAACAAAATTCATCAAAATAGCATCATGACTGCCATTCCTAGATCTCTCTCTGTTTTTACATTCCAGCTTAGGCTATTTATAGTCATGCTATTGAAAGAAATCCAAGATAGCCTGATAACACATGAACATTCAGAGGCGACATAATAAACATCAATATCTTCTCATGCCAAAATAATTCAATACTTATTCAAGTAGAATATGGATCACATGGCTCCACTGAAATATCTCTTAGTTTCTTAGCCATGTTTAGTTCATGGATACGACGACAAAACTAGACATGCTGTTTATTCAGTGGTTACTGGTTATTGTGGTTTTCTTGAATGTTGTGGGGCACTCCTACACTATCTTAGTAATGTAAGGGCCAACCTTGATGGGATTTTGCCAAACAGGTGAAATTAAATAAAGGGGATTCAGTAAAACAGCCTTTGTGTTCATTAGACTTTTTTTTCATAGGCGCAGGAGTTGCTGGGTGACAAGTAGCTTGCTTACCAACCACATGGTTCCGGGTTCATTCCCACTGCGTGGCACCTTGGGCAAGTGTTTTCTACTATAGCCTCAGGCCAACCAAAGCCTTGTGAGTGGATTTGGTAGACGGAAACTGAAAGAAGCCCACCATATATATATATATATATATATATATATATATGTATGTTTGTGTGTCTGTGTTTGTCACCCCAACATCGCTTGACAACTGATGCTGGTGTGTTTACGTCCCTGTAACTTAGCGGTTCAGCAAAACAGACCGATAGAATAAGTACTAGGCTTACAAAGAATA
>NC_069002.1:26951840-26957674 GCF_001194135.2 Octopus bimaculoides
TGTGTGTGTGTGTGTGTGTGTATTCTTTAGTTTTTTTTTTTATTTAATGTCTGTTTCTCCATGCTATCAAGAATTAGACAGAGATGTACTTGAGACAAGAATTTTATGGCTGGATGCTCTTCCTGTCACCAATCCTTATCTGTTTTCTCAGTAAGAGAAATTTAATTCCAGAAGATTTTTAAAAGCACTAAGAAGAGCTATTAGATGATTTGTTGACAATGGGAAATGTCAACAACATCACCAGTTGCAGCTCAGCTACAAACAGTAATGTCACTGTCTGCAGTGTAGCTCTCTGTCAGTTGTAAAAATTCTCACACACACGTGCACACAGGTATCAATGAATAACAAAACAAGAGTTACATAATAATCTTCATTAGCTTACAGCTGTTTCTGCTATAGGAAGCAGTGCACTTAGAGCTGAATGCTTGAGCAACAGCCGATATCTTATATTGAGTTCTAACAACTGGCTATTAGTATTGTTATGCCTAATGTTTATATATATATATGATATGATGGATTCTTGCATCATGAACAACAAATGAGTGTTCAGTAAAATAAAGCAGTAATCATGTTCTATGGACACAAATGTGTCTCTTAAGACCTGCTGGTGCTTTGTAAATGTTTTCACAAATGGAACGAGCTGGTGTCACAATTTTCTCGAGTGCTTGTCGATCATTTACGATGAGTTTTCTCTAGTGGGCAGCAAAGCCTGCTTTGCATCGGGCCACAAAACCACAACGACAGGTAAGGTTTCCATTTAGAGGAGCAGCATTTTGCCAGCGTGCTTTCATGCTTAGACAAAGTAGATCCCAATGTTGGAGTTAACTTTGTTTTTATGTCAAATTACATCATCATCATCATCATCCAGTGTTTTAAACCTGGGTTTTGTCCCCATTAATGGGGGTGGCTGGATCTACTTCAATGCCATAGCAACCGAGGTAGGCAGGTGCA
Organism: Octopus bimaculoides; assembly: GCF_001194135.2. Taxonomy (NCBI): domain Eukaryota; kingdom Metazoa; phylum Mollusca; class Cephalopoda; order Octopoda; family Octopodidae; genus Octopus; species Octopus bimaculoides. The sequence goes on from NC_069002.1 coordinate 26,952,792, forward strand.
GCCCACCCCAATCTTTGGGCTGGCTGGTGCCCATTCTCTTTTTCTATCATGAGGCATTTTGGATCTGGATTTTCTATGGGGAGCATTCCCTTGCTTACCCCCAACCTCAGTTTCTAGACATGAGTGGTCCCGAGACCAAGGCCCCTACCATGATTTTTAAGAAATGTAGTGGAAAACTAGCTCAGGAAGGCAGGGATGCTACTCCCTGAGACCCTTTTCAGAGCCCCCTACCATATTTTAAGAAATGTAGTGGAAAACTAGCTCAGGAAGGCAGGGACGCTACTCCCTGAGACTGCTTTCAGAGACCCCCTACCTTTATATAATATATAAAAATAGTTTACATTAAACTATTAACATTACAGCAGAACAGCAAAGAGTACAATACTTTCTTAGTGGAGAACATATTTACCTAACTTTTACAAAGTTATATACATGAGGGCTTGCTGAAAAGTTCCCGGTGGCTTTAATGGTACTGCAAGGCCTGGTTAACAGCCCAACCTTCTGAGGTCTTTTACAGGGATTAGAAAAACTGAAGGGCCGCTGCAATAAGTGTGTGAATTGGTGAGGGAAATATGTTGAATAAAATCATAATTAACTGCTCCTCCTGTATTTTCTTTTACCTAAAGCCAGGAACTTTTCAGCACCCCATCGTATATATATATATATATATATATATATATACACACACACATATACATATATATGTATATGTATATATAGTGAGAATTTACAAAAAAATAAAAGACGAAGACAGACGTGTAAACAACAAACAGATGTATTAGTTTGATGCTCGGGAAGTGAGAAAGTCTTTTATGTTTCGAGCCTATGCTCTTCAACAGAAAGGAACACACATATATGCATGTGTATACATACACACACATCGTTATCAGGCATAAAGCTACTTCACTCAATCTTACTTCCCTACCCAGTTGAGCGTGGTCTTGTCTTGTGAGTTACTTGGTAACCTTACTAGTGCCAGTATTAGGTAAAAAGCTCCACCCAGTACACACAGTAAAGTGGTTGGTGTCAGGAAGGGCATCCAGCCATAGAAACCATGCCAAACCAGATACTGGAGTCTGGCACAATCCTCTGGCTCATCAACCCCAGCTGAACCATTCAGCCCATGCAAGCATGGAAAATGGATGTTAAATGACGATGATATAAACACACACACACAATGGGCTTCTTTCAGTTTCCATCTACTAAATCCATGCACAAAGCATTGTCACAGCAAGTAGTCAAGAAGGCATTCAATGATGATCAATAAATAATTCCAACAATTGGCAACTTCCAAAACCATTTGCAATGCAGCAGCAGACTTCTGAGATGGATTATTAGATTTCTTCTTGGAACCAATGCCTCTTTTATCTGTTGAACAATCAAACAACAGAGGAAGATCATTGACCATTGCTGACCACAACCAACCAATTGTTGAAAGATTCCAAACAGTAAATAAAGACAGTATTCTAGCATAGTGGAACTTGGAAATTTAACAAAGCAGAATGGTTTCAAACAAGAGGTAGTGGTGGAGGACAGCCAAAGAATTGATTTGGAATTGGTAATGATATTTGGAATGCTGCTGATGTATTCCTTGAATGGATAATGGAATGTCATGTTTGAATAGAATGGTTTGTGATAGGCAGGGCATCCATTGGTAGAAGCCATGCCAAAGCAACATACACAAGCGCCAGTCTTTAGGAACAGTGTCTCGCAGTGAGAAGTTACTCAGGCTGTGTAGTGGAGAGCAGACATAAAAACAGTGTTGATGATGATAATTAAGTTTTATAATTTAGCCATTTTGTTGCCATATTTCTATTGAAATATGCGTTGTTTAATTACTTTTGGAAATAATAGAAATTTAGTAAAACAATTTTGTCGTTATTTAATCTGGTGTTTGGGTCATAAATTTACATGAAATTTTGATGGAAGGTTTTAATTTACATCCCTTTAAAACAGGAAGGTGGTATCAAATGACCAAGGGGCAGACTCGGGCAATTTGGTCCAAAAGGGTTAATACACTAAAAAAAAAAATTCTTAAGTTAGTTTTGGTGACATTGACTATTCCAGTCATTTGATCAACTGAACTAACCAATAGCATTTGAGTGGATGAATATTCCACAGACTCATGTACCAGACACTGTACAGGGTAAAGCTTGCCTTTCAATTACAGGTGCAAACCATCTGACAGTCTACCACAGTGTTTCCATCCACCCAATTCACTCACAAAACTTCAGGTGACCTGAAACCAAGGTAAAAGTCACTTGCCAAAAGTGGTGCACACTGTGATTGAACCCAGAATCTCATATTGTGGAGAAAATTTCTTAATAACTACGCTATGTCTGCTCCCAAACATACACACCATGATGCAGACTAGCTCAATATTTATATATGCTCAGTACATATTGCAGAGTATATAGTTTGTTGAAACTGAATGTCTCTGGTAATTCGAGTTTCATGTCTTTGTGATCTTCAGGCAAGAACTGTTTTCATTTGAACATCTCAGAGTCTTAAAACTCGAGTTGTGAGCTCTACTACAAGTTTTGCATCTTCTCTACAGCAAGACACCTGTTCCTGTCTTTTAACTTTAGCCTCTCAACATCTCACATAAAGCCACCCACCTTTTCACTGACCTCACTTCACGATTTTTTTCTTTACTTTTCCTTTGTTTTGTGAGTTACTTGGGGACCTCACTAGTGCTGGTAACACACACAAAATATCCAGTATATTCTGTAAAGGGGTTGACACTAGGGATGGCATCCAGCTGTGAATCCATGCCAAAGCAGAGATTGGACACAACATGGGATGATGATGATGATGATGATATCACTGACCATTATTTTTAAGAATCCCCACTTCAATGGTGTAAGTACTGCACTTCATTATCTGGGAATACCAGTTTGGAGTTCAGATATGTGCACAGTTCTTTGATGAAGAAAATAAAGATGTTCAGCGCCTTATATTAAAATTTGGTAAAGCATTACTAACGTCATACAGTAGCAGAATACACATACAGGCACACACACACACACACGCAGGCATCATTTCTTTGATTATGTTCCATAGCCATGGTTGTTCAACGTAATGGCTCTGAACATAATCCTTTCAACACAATTTCAATAATTCTTATAGCGCAACAGTAATGGCAAGGCAAAGAGAAACCAGCAAAAGAACGAATTCAGAAATGCAAGGAAATATGAAGAGAAGAAGAACGATTCCAAACTCAACATCAATTCAAAGGATGAACATGCAAAAGGCATTCAAGCAATAATGCCTAATAGCAAACACTTTTAAACAAATTTAAACCCTGGAAAGAAACTGAAGCTGTAATCTCTGTCATATATAATTCTGCTACGGTATAACTATGATGGTAAAGGTTTAACGCAGTAGCTTCCAACTATTTTTCATCTATGAACCCCTTTGGTGACTATTTCATTCTGGTGGACTCCACCAGAGCCATTTTGATGTTTAAAAAGTTGTTTTATAGAACCTTCTTTCAAAATTCCTATTTTGTTTGTCACACATTCCCTTGTGTAGGTTGAACTAATATAAAATGTCAGAGAAAGAAACTTAGTTGTTTCTTGCAATAAATGCATCATCGTCATCGTTGTCATTTAACGTCTGTCTTCCATGGCGGCATGGGTTGGACAATTAGAGAGGAACTGGTCAGGCAGAAGACTGCACCAGACTTCTGTGTCTGTTTTGGCAAGGTTTTTACAGCTGGATGCTCTTCCTAACACCAACCCTCCAGCAGAGTGGACTCTGAAGTAAAATTCTTTCATGGACCCTTAATATACTTCTGTGGGTCCCCAATTTACTGTTTTGCTTGTGTGGGCCTCCCAAAATCTTATATGGCCCCCAATGTCATGTAAACCCTTGCTTGAGAACCACTGGTTTAGCACATCTTAAATACACTCTACTACATCCTTGGATTTACATCATAAGTAAGTGGATATGACTGGATTTGAACCTACATTCCCAGTCAATGAGGCACACTGATTTTCTGTGCCTGATTCCATTCCACAGTTAAGATGCTGAGACAATGTTGGGAGTGTTACTTACAAATACCTGAGCAGAATAACATCACAGATTATCCTAGAGTACAACTTTTAACACAGTTACACACTAAAACCCAGTGTGTGTGTGGGGGGGGGGTAGTATTTATAGAAGCTGTTAACCTAGTTTATAGCACAGAAACATGTTATGATATAATGTGAACAAAAAGGAGTTTTCCCCTTACATTAACTTTGAAGAACCTATCTGATCTCACATCATGTTTATAATCATAAATGACACACATTTATAGAAAATACCTCAATACTGTTATCTAATACACACACACACACTTTCACATACATACACACACATGTACGTGCTACTATATCTGACTTATATACTAAACATCTACACAAGATGCTCTCTCTCCCTCAAGATGAATACCACAGTATCATAGCGTTCTTATAATACACTGACGTTAAGTAGAATATACAGACTGCTATTCAATACTAATACTGCTTCCATCACTAATATCTAAGATATATGTATATATTGACACTCACATACACAGGTACACACACAAATACTCACCCCCCACACATATCTGTATCTATCTATCTATCTATCTATCTATCTATCTATCTATCTATCTTCCTATATATATATATCGTCATCGTCGTTTAACGTCCGCTTTCCATGCTAGCATGGGTTGGACGATTTGACTAAGGACTGGTGAAACCAGATGGCTACACCAGGCTCCAATCTGATTTGGCAGAGTTTCTACAGCTGGATGCCCTTCCTAACGCCAACCACTCAGAGAGTGTAGTGGGTGCTTTTACGTGTCACCCGCACGAAGGCCAGTCAGGTGGTACTGGCAACGGCCATGCTCA
>NC_069002.1:26959355-26959554 GCF_001194135.2 Octopus bimaculoides
ATAGTATATAATATGTATGTCATATATATATATATATACATATATACACATACACACACATACACTCACACATACATACACTCCCATGCATGTGCTACTATATCTGACATACATATTATATACTATTACAACTGCTGCTGTAATTGCACACACACACGCACAAATACATGCAGGCACATACATACATACACACACGCAC
>NC_069002.1:26959564-26961003 GCF_001194135.2 Octopus bimaculoides
AATTGCACACACACACGCACAAATACATGCAGGCACATACATACATACACACACGCACACATACACACAAGCATGCACATACGTACACACATGCATGCACATACAGACCTACACACACATACATGTATGTACATACATACACATACACACATATGCATGTACATACATACATACATATACACACACGCATGCATGCACATGCATACATACACACATAAATACATTGATATAGATATTTATACACGTATGTGCACAAATATATAAAGAAATATAGAAACCAATGATAGGTACCATACAACTGCTGCTGCTGCTACCATCACCACCATCACCATTGTTACCCAACAAACAAGGCTCAATTTACTGGAAACAGCAGGCGAAAATTACTCTTAAATCACATGCTATAGTCTTAAGAAGGAGGATACTTATGACCACACAGAAAAATGTACTCTTAGATACACAATGCCTCACAAACCACAAAGAGAGAGAGAGAGAGAGAGAAGGAGGAGGGTAGCAAAGTTGACCTCAGTGGAATTTGAACTCAGAATGTAAGGAGCCGGAAGAAATGCTGCTAAGCAGTGTGCCTGGCGTGCTACTAATTCTGCCAGTTTCACTGCCATAGTAATAATAATAATAATAATAATAATAATAATAATAATAATAATAATAATAATAGGCACAAGGCCTGAAATTTTGGGGGAAGGGGATAGTCGATTACATCGATCCCCAGTACTCAACTGGTACTAAATATATCGACCCCTGAAAGCATGAAAGGTACAGTTGATCTTGGCGCAATTTGAACTCAGAACGCAGCAATGGCTGAAATACTGCTAAGCATTTCGTCCAGCGTGCTAACAGTTCTGCCAGCTCACCACCTTAATGTATGATGATGATGACGATGATGACGATGATGATGATTTGGGGCAGATTCGTAGAAATTTGGGACCACAACCAAAACTGTCAGAAATACTCTGCTTACCCCTCAATTAGAAAAATATGAAAGGTGTAGAGGGTGAGAACTAAATTGAACACCATGCATATACCTGTACTTATGTGTGTGCATGTGTGCATATGTGCATATGTGTGTGTGTGTGTATATATATATATATATATATATATATATATATATACACACACATATATAAATACAAGTGAGTGGCAAACAGAAGAAAAAATCTACTTGACACATTTAGTTGGATTTACAAACATCGTTGTTTAAAACAGTTTGATTCAAACATGTATACACGTGTATACAGTCTTTTATTCTTTTACTTGTTTCAGTCAGTTGACTGTGGCCATGCTGGAGCACTGCCTTTAGTCGAACAAATCGACCCTAGGACTTATTCTTTGTAAGCCTAGTACTTATTCTATCGGTCTCTTTTGCCACACCTATAAGTTACGGAGATGTAAACACACCAACATTGGTCGTCAAGCAATGATGG
>NC_069002.1:26961251-26968552 GCF_001194135.2 Octopus bimaculoides
TATATATATATATATATATGTAACACATGGTATAATTATAAACAGGGAAAATTTTGGTCATTTCCTCTGCTGACTGAAAAAATGATGATCAACCTTAATTGATTTTCAAATTGAGTTCTCATCAGAGGCGTCTACATCATTCTGACAGTCTCCAGAGAAATATGCAGCCAAACTGTTTCTATACTCAACAAATACAGCAGTTACTCTATGAAGGAGTCCCTAATTTGCATACTGAAAGTGTTTAACAGTCTTTAAATATATATCTAAGTGCTATTCATACAACTCTAGCCCTATGAGTCTCTTCATAGCATCTGTTGATTAAGAATAAGAAATGCTTGTGCATACAGAATACCTGTACATAATGAATTCAATCCTCATGCAGGCCCACTTTACTTTTCACTCCTCTAAGATTGATCATTTATACTGGAATAGAAGAATAAGCCCACAGCCTATGAAATGTGGTTGTATAGATATGTGGCGACCCCATGACAAATTATTTTTACATGCTGGCAGGACACAAAAAGCAGCCTAAATACTCTGTAAAGTGGTTGGCATGTTAGGAAGGGCATCCAGCAGTAGAAACCATGCAACAACAGACAATTAGAGCCTGGACAGCTCCCTGACAGGCCAGCCCCTGTCAAACTGTCCAACCTATGCCAGCATTAAAAAACGGACACATGGGTTTTAGTCATGTTACACACAAGCAAAGAAATACAGAATGTTGAATGTGTGTATTCGATATAGTGCTTTAGTAATTGTCCTGTTTAATGAGCATTGACACCAGCAAATGCTTGCTAAGTGTTCGTTTATGGAATTAGTGCATGTCAGGCGGAAGTTATCTGCGATACAAGTGACTGACCTTTTTTTTTTTAAAGAAAAAAGGTTATCGATGAGAGAAGTGTGTTATCATCTTTGTAAAAGCGTCACGTGGTTTACAAGTAACACTAATCAGATTATTAATAGAGCAGAAGTAGGTGGTGATAGATATAATGGAACTTTTGAGCTGTGCTGAAATTAAAAGAATGTAAGTTGGAAGTAGATCTGTTGACAGAAGCCATGAAAAATGCAATCTGCGAGAAAACATCTAATCCAACTATGAAAGCTGTGTGTGTGTGTGTGTGTGTGTGTGATAGGCAGACAGCTTTGCCAAGAGTTTGTTCTGACAGAATGTCAAGGTCAATGCTAATATTTGTGTGTGAGAGAAAAACTAAATGATTTTGGCTGATGCTTCATAAACTCATGGTTCCAGGTTCAGTCCCACAGGGAGGAACCTTGGGAAAGTTACTTTCACTATAGCCCGAGGCCGACCAAAGCCTTTTGAGTAGATTTGGTAGATGGAAACTGAAAGAAGCCTGTTATGCACATGTATGTATGTATGTATGTATGTATGTATGTATGTATGTGTGTGTGTGTGAAGGTGCATGGCCTGTGGTTAGGGTGTTGCACCCACAGTCACTAGATCATTGGTTTGATTACTAGACCAAACAGCATGTTGTGTTCTTGAGCAAGACTTTTTATTTCACGTTGCCCCAGTCCACTCAGCTGTAAATGAATCACCCTGCAACAGAAGAGCCTTCCAATCAGGAGGGAATGTTGGCTTGCTCACCTAACCAGTAGAGTGGTATCATTCAAAAAAGCTAAAACAATGCAAAGCACACTGTGACCAGCGATGTATAACAACATCCAATAGTCTGGTTCATACAGTGATGTGTGTGTGTGTGTGGATGTTACCGTCACCTTGCTTTGGCCTCACATGATAGTTATGAGTGTTGCCATGATGCAAACAGGGTCCCTTGTTTCCAGTCTTCCATGAAAACATGTCTGGTCAGGGGGAAATATTACCTTAATTGGAAACAGGTGAGGGTTGGAGACAGGAAGGGTATCCGCCTGTAGAAAATTCACCTCGACAAATCCAACCCATGGAAGCATGGAAAAGTGGATGTTAAAATGATGACGATGATGATGATTATCAAATCTTTACAAAATTCTATATCCAACAAAACGTTTATAAGACTCAATATCAGGCCTGATGAGACTTTGACACAGAATCATAAGGACCAGGATGATCCTATTCCAGATCCCATCATTTCCCATTATCTCACTTTTAATCCATTATCTCACTTTTAATCCAAAATAAATTTCCACAACAATACTTTGTTCATAAACTGGAAATGTTGCCATACCAACGAGATATTATATTACCATTGTTTATGGTACCTCACTTCAAGGAATTTTACACTTCCATATGGCCCCTCTACCACCATTCTTTCATTGTCAATGGAAGAATGGCACTAGATACCTTCTACTGCCATTGTAAGATGCAAGTAAATATGGTGTTCCTATAAAGTGCATTTACATAGAAACAGACTATTACTGATTCTCCAGATTCTTTTGGCCTATCTACTCCTTTCTTTCTTTCTCTCTCTCTCTCATACCCACACAAACACACCTCTAAAGACATAATCGTTAGCATACCAGACTAAAATGCTTAACGGTATTTTGTATGGCGCTTTATGTTCTGAGTTAAAAAATCGTGCAGAGATTAATTTTGCCTTCTGTCCTTTCGGAGTTGATAAAATAAGCAAAGTGCCAGTCAAGTATTGTGGTTGAATCAATCAACTTAACCCACTCTCATAATATTATTGGCCTTGTTCCAACATTACCAAATATCACCAGGAATCATTCTAGCACAGCCACCAACAGATTCCAGTCCTATAAGCTACAGCTTTTATAGCCTTCCTTCCATAACAACCATTTTATCTACTCACAGAGCTGTGTTTTTTTGAAATTCTGTTCTACTTATTCTATTTACGAGTTATTTTCTCCAGGTAAGAACATAATCTAGGAATTTAAGAAGAGGTAAATGGGAGGAGTTAGGTGGAAGCACGTGGCTTAGCGGTTAGGGTAGTTGGCTCACAATCATAAAGTCATGAGTTCCATATCAATCAGTGCAGTGTGTCCTTGAGCAAGACACTTTATTTCACATTGCTCCGTTCCACTTAGCTGGCAAAAATAAGTTGTAACTGTAATTCAAAGGACCAGCCTTGTTACATTCTATATCATGCTGAATCTCCTCGAGAACTACATTAAGGGTATGCCTGTCTGAGGAGTACTCAGCCACTTGCACATTAATTTCACGAGCAGGTCGTTCCACTGATCAGATCAACTTGAACCTTCATCATCATAACGACCGGAGCACCAAGTGAGAGGGGCAATGCAATACCTTTCTAAAGTGAAAGGGGCAATGCAATACCTTTATAAAGGTAGAGTGGCAAGTGGGTAGAATCGTTAGCACGCCAGGTGAAAATGCGTAGCAGTATTTCATCTGTCGTTATGTTCAGAGTTCAAATTCCACCGAGGTCGACTTTACTTTTCAGGGTCAATAAATTAAGTATCAGTTGAGTACTGGGGTCGATGTGATCGACTGTCCCCCTCCTCACAAAATCCAGGCCTTGTGGCTATAGTAGAAAGTATTATAAAGGTGCTAGAAGCAAGTAAAGTAGCTCGTTAGAAAATCTCTATAAGAGATGAAAGCAGTAATTATACTGGAGCTAAGAGAAACATTTTCCAGTAATAATTGGAGCCACAAAGATGATGCACCAAGAGCTTACCATTGCAGTGTTTATATTCTCAAGTTGTACAGATGAGGAATGGATCCTCTTCTGGACAGGACTGTAGTCTTATGGTTTTAGTGTCATTCGTTTAATGTCTGCTTTTCCATGCTAGTATGTTTTGGATGGGATTTGATTTTGAGGCAAGATATTACAGCTGGATGCTCTTGTTGTTGCCAACCCTCACCTGTTTTGTGAGTAGAGGATTTTTTTGTGTGTTTTTCTTTATATACCACCAGTTTTTGAAAGTGCAGAGTGATTGGTCATAATGTCAACAAGAACTGTTAACATCAGCACCACTTTATAGAAATGGTGACAAATGAAATATCAATATTCATACACACACACACACACATATAAGCTCATCATGTGTGTATGTGTGTGTGTCTTTATATATATATATATATATCATCAACATTGTTTAACATCCACCCTCCATGCTGGCATGGGTTGGATGGTTTGACAGAAGCTGGCCAGGCAGGAGCCAGCACCAGACTTCTGTGTCTATTTTGGCACAGTTTTTACAGCTGGATACCCTTCCAAACACCACACACACACACACACACACACACACACACACAATGAATTTTATAGTTTTCTTCTACCAAATTCATTCACAAAGTATTGGGTGGCCCAGGTGTAACAATTAAAGACACTTGCCCAAGGTGTCACATGGTGGAATTGAACCAAAAATCAAGCAGTCACAAAGCATACTCTTTAACTAGTTTAAAAATCAATAAAATAAGACAAAGCAACAAAACCAAAGAGGCTAAACCAATCTTCTTGAACAAGAGAAATGATGGATTCTGTTTCCATTACGAATGACACAGAACTGTCTCTATAAATTCTTAATAGCCTGACATGATTCTTGTAGAAATGGTAAATAATGGTTTGGGGAGGAAGCTGTAGGGTTTTGATTTATTAACCAATTCCGGTGGTTAATAGGAGCAACACGTGACTACCATTATTATAATTAGGTCTTGAAGAGAAGCGAGATTAAAGCAGGCCATCGACGAAGAGAGTTAGTGGAATGTTAGCGAGTGAACAGTATTGGTTTTATGCAATTTCTATAGCTCTGAGCTGCTTCCTAATCAATACTAAAAGAACCAGCCATCTTAGTTATCAGACCAAACTGGTTGGCTAAGGCAACTATGGTATTTGCACTGCTCGCAAGAGTCCTGCGATCTGCAAACGCAAACAAGAATGACTTTCATAGAACTCCGCCCAGTAGAGAAATAACAAAAACCAACGAAATAGTAAGGAAAAAAAAAGCAGCAACATGGAAATATAATCAATAAAAGCTAAATATTTCATAAACGATATTATACAGAAATTTTATCATCTCTCTCTTAAGTGTACTTTAAAAAAAAAACAAAAAAAAAACGCAAATACATTAACTTAATTACATAGAAAATTATGTTGAGCCTATTCAAATAATAATAACAACAACAATAATAAAGAACTGACCTATTAATGTAAATCGCAATGAGTCAGGAAAGCCAAGTTGAACAGAATGGAACCAACAACGGCCATTGGCTATTTTGAAACATTAAAACAGAAAGAAAAACAAAATGCAAAACAAAAGCAAGAAATATTTCCATATTTCACTTTGTTTATATTCTTTCTGGTTTGTGAAGTAGAAAGTCTACAACAGAAATTGTCATGTGACTAAAATGAAGTTGTCGGTCAGATAGCGTTCCACCTAAAAAATTAAGATATCCACATCTGGTGGTGGTGGTGGTGGTGGGAGGTGGGAGGTAGGGAGGTGACAGTGGCAGTGGTAATGGTGGTAGTGGTGGTGGTGGGGGAATTACTAGAGGGTTTGTTGGAATCAGGGTTCACTTGAAGCCCAGGAGCCTTGGATTAGCTGCTAAAGAGAGGAAAGACATTGCCAGAAAAATTGTCAGGAGCTGCTGAGGGAGTAAGCCATTACACCAAGTGGTGCAGCAAAATTGAGCAGAGAGGATGACAGAAACATCTGGCCCAGAGTTAGAACAAACGACTCAACAAAGTTTATGATGACGTATGATAATTTTGTAACCTACACCAGCGAGTGACTCCAGGTGACTCTTGTGTCATAGTGGAAGGGGCCAAAACACCAACAGCTGCCTCACTGTCTAACAGAACGTCAATTCCTGCAGTTTGGATATGGAGAACAGTAGCATCCTCTGCATCCAAGTGTTTACTCTAAATGCGATAAGAGAATTTAATGTGAGACAGATTGCTGTGCATGCCAGTCCTCATGTGTAGCCTATAGTCAGAAGAAAGTTCTAGAACCAGTGATAAGACAGATCAAGACAAGTGGCACATGAACAATGGTCTGGTACTGTGCACTGGAGTGACTTGCCTTTCTCATCACCTTGTCCAGGTCCACCGCAAGAGTTGAACTCGGCAAGACAAACTAACATACAAAGATTTAATAGCACTGTCACTAGTTGGGGCAAAGTGTTCTTACCATGTGGCACATGTTTATTAACTAGGTAGATGGTAAAGGGTAAAAAACCCCTTCAGTCTTGAATGACCATAGGATTACACATAGAAAGTTACCCTCGGAGGTACAAGTCTGAGCAAGGTTGTTTATGGAAGACCAGCAGTTGCCCTCACATACCACACTCCCCTCCTCTCCATGCCACCAATGTTATCCAAGGGAATGGCAAAGGGGCCAATACAGCTTGGCACCAGTGACATTGCAACTCATATCTACAGCTGAGTAAACTGGAGCAATGTGAACTAAAGGGTCTCGCTCAAGAACACAATACACAACCCAGTTTGGGAATCAAACTCACTACCTCCTGATTGTGAGCTTGACACTCTAACCACTAAGCCATGTGCCTTCACATAATAGATAGAGCTACTTGATAATTGTCATGTTTCTTATGTCATACCAAAGGCAACTCACCTAAAAAAACTAAACACTCCGAGAAAATAACAAAATAAGACCCCAAAAGATATTCCTTTTAGCAAAATGAACTTGGATAACATTCGTCAAAAAAAGAGGGTACCATTCTAGGTGCAATCCCATGATCATGCATGACCAAAGGGGTCTGTACAGGTACTGCCCCAACTTACACAACAACCCAACCATTATTAGCATTCTGCTTCGGTTCAGTGAATTTCAGTTGTAATCCAACTCCTTTGATGCCAACTCACCTGAGACCCCCCCTCTTATTCTCCAATACAAACTTCCTGCTATACTCAACTCCTTTGATATCAAACCGCTTGAAACCACTCCTATGGTTCTGGGACACAAAATTAAAATTTCCCATCAAAATTTCTTGCTAATTTATGTTCCAAACACCATTTAATGATTACAAAATTATTTTATTGAACTGTTTATTGTTTTAAACATTAATTGAAGCGATGTTGGTGTATTTCAATGGAAGTATGGTAACAAAAGGGTTAAAGTGATCTAAATTAAAACCTGCCATTAAACTTTTGTTAACTAATGAAGGAACCCAGTTGAAGATAGAAAATATTTTCATTATTATTGACATAAACCCCAATGAGTTAAATTTCATTGATTAATCACCAAATCCTAGACCAGATCAACTTTACTTTTTATCCTTCCAGCAGCACTCTCTCTCTCTCTCACTCTCTCTGTGATGTGGTCCTACAACCCATGCAGATGGACTGCAACTTTGAATAAGAACTAATTTTGACAATATGGGAAATGGACTGGTGGTGGTGGTG
>NC_069002.1:26968695-26971026 GCF_001194135.2 Octopus bimaculoides
TGTTGGTGGTGGTGTTGGTGGTGGTGTTGGTGGTGGTGGTGGTAGCGCTGATGGTGGCTTTTATTATCTTTTATTATTTATTTTCAGTATATTCAGTCATTGGACTCTGATCATGCTGGAACCCTAACTTCAAAAGTATAGTCAATTGTTTGTGTGTGTGTGTGTGCGTGTGTGTGTGCGCGCGCGCACACATGTGTGTATGTGTTTGAGTGTGTAATTCTAGCTTTCTCATTTTTGTTTCTGTTCCTGTTTTTGTTCTTGTATACAAGCCTTTTCCAGAGGCTTAATGCTTTTAGCTAAAGTCCCTGGCACCCACCAGACTCAAGTAGTCCTGGAGATAAGGGGACAAAACTACAAGCACTTTCCGGATTCCGACTGATGAGGAAATTGGCTGCGAATGATCTGTGTATCTTGTTTTTGTCCTGTTCGCCAGTTGTTGTGCTATCGTCTATTTTGCCACATGTTGAGTTTTATTGGTTTTTGTTTGTTGTTTTCTTTCTGTCCTACTCTTGATTTATTCATGCGGTGCTCCACACAACTTGTTATTTACTTTATATATATATATATATATATATACACACACACATATATGTATATATACAGGGTGGGTGGAAAGTAACTAGGCATTAGAAATTGCTTATAGAATTTTTAGCATCACTGAAGTCATGACAAAAACATTTTTTAAACAGACAACACTAATGAGGATTTCTTATTTTCCAAGTGGCAGGTTGCTTGACTGTTCAGGAGTGAGCTAAAATAGCAGCACGCTATGTAGTATGGAATTCCATTGTTTTGGTTCAGCGATTGTGGCATGCATGGAAAGGTAAGCTTGCAACACTCTATCCAGAGACAATAAAAAGTCGTCATGCAAAGCTGATGACCACAGGCTCTGTGAACAATGCAAGAAGTGACCGTCTATCCACATCCCAATCAGCGGAGAACGTGGCAACAGTGCAGGAAATGTTTAATCGCAGCCCGCAAAAATCAACACGTCAAGCAGCTCGTGAAAGTGGACTAACAAGACACACAACACGTACAGTGTTGCATAAAGAATTGAATTTTCGTCTGTGGAAACCTCATTCCATGCAGGGGCTAAAATTTGATGGAACGATGTGGACCTCATGAATGGCCTCCAAGAAGTCCAGATCTCACTCGATGTGATTTTTACCCGTGGGGTTACACAAAAGAGCTGCACACTGGAGGACTTGGAAACATGGATCTAGGAGGTTCTCAGTGATTTCCCAGACAACAGCCTTCAGAAAGTTGTTCATTCCATCCCTGGTCATTTGAGGAAACTGGTTGACACCGCCAGTGCTTACTTTAAAATATGAAGATTTACTTTCATATTCCCATGTAACAAACATGTATCAGTTGTTTCAATAAATTTGTCAAAGGAATATGGATTTTATTACCAATTTTTAAAGACAGCTTACTTTTCACCCACCCTGTATATTAACATACATAGCATGGAGGGAAAGTGTGGAAGGGGTAGACCCAGGAAGACGTGGGATGAAGTGGTGAGAAAGGATCTTCGGATGTTGGGCTTCACAGAGAAGATGACAAAGGATTCGAACCTCTGGTGGATTGCTGTGTTCAAGCAGACACATCAAGCTAAGTATAAACATGGCTGTCCATGCACGTCCTCTACAATCCTCTCTTGCAAACAATGGATCCTAGTCTTGTGGGTTCATGGGTGCTGGTACCACATAAACAAAAAACAAAAAAGAACCAGAACTGGTACCACATAAAAGTGTTCAGTTCACTCTGTAAAGTGGCTGGCAGTGGGAAGGGCATCTAGCTGTAGAAACCATGTCAGAAGAGACAAAGAGAGCCTGGGCAGCTGTCCAACTGACCAACTTATGGCACTGCCAGCATGGAAAACAGACATTCAACGATGATGGTGATACATATGCACACACAAACAGACATACATACATATGCATATACATATATACAACATACACACACACAGATTTTGGGCTTCAATTTCCATATATCAAATCCGCTTACAAATCATTGGTTAATGTTGAAAAAGTTAAAAAAAAAGGCAGGGGGTAATTGTGCAACACAGTGGAATTGAACTCAAAACCGTGCTCAATCACAAACTCATACCTCTACCTGTCAGTAATTTTTCACATTGTATTAGGGTCAGTATGAAACAATCACCTCAGCCATTCCATATCAAGTAGGCACCGTCATACATACATACATATATACACACATACATATACATACATACATATATACACACACACACACACACACATATAGACATATATATACATACATATATATATATATATATATATATATATATACATATCTATATAT
>NC_069002.1:26971336-26975579 GCF_001194135.2 Octopus bimaculoides
ATATATATATATATATATATATATATATATATATATACGCATACATATATATATACATACATACATATATATATATATATACACATACACACATCACACAGCATGCATGCCAGCCGGCTAGTTAATAAACAGAGACAATAAACTGTTGGAGATTAACCTGCAAACACAGAATAATAAATATCAGAGATAAGGAGAAGAAAGAGCAAGAGGAAATCTATGAGAAAGATCAATGGGGTGAGATTAGTGTGGTCGATTGTCTGTTTGTCTTACTGGCAGCTCAGCTAATATGGCAACCAAAGAGGACTAAAGCAATCGGAATACTTATTGGGCTTGAAACAATCTTTAAGTCAGGCATTTGGGTTTCTGTTGGCAAATATGTTGAGATACGAAGGAAAGAAAGAAAGGGAAAATAGAGCTGATCTTTAATCCTCAAATAAAAAAGGCAAAAAAAAAAAAAAACAAGGAGAATTTATGCCAGAACTTCTATGACAGGAGATAAAAAACGAATTTTGTAGGAGACGCTGTGACGGAAGAAAACCAATCAAGGAACTTTGAAGTCTCCGCTATTGACATTATGGTAACCGTTGTGTTAATATTCAAATGTCGGTTTCCTTTTTCTTTTCTTTTTCTGGAATTTGCACCATTAAATTTCTCACGTGGAAGGTGGTGAGCTGGCGGAATCATTAACACACCAGACAAAATGCTTAGCAATAGTTCTTCCTGCTCTTTGCATTCCAAGTTCAAATCCCACCAAGATCAACTTTGCCTTTCATACTTTTGAGGTCAATAAAATACCTTCTGTGTGGATTTGGGAGATGGAAACTGAAAGAAGCCCATCACACACACATATATATGTATATATATAAAGGTAAGCAGAGTAAGCAGTTGTAGTAACCGACTAAGGGATAAAAGTATCTGTGCTATCCCTGGGCATGGGTATTCAGGCACACTATGCTTATTGGGTACAGATACAACAGAATAAACAAAAGTTTATCAAGAATCAAATTTAAATAATCAGAAAATGGAGAAAACTTTTGATCAACAAACAACAAATTGGACTACATTGGTTCATTATTTTTTAATACAAAACATGACATAACATTTCTTACGGCCGTTTCCGCTTCCAATACCAGTCAGTGCTTACAAAGAATTTCAAAAATAATATTCATCATCTTCATAGTACAAGGAGCTCTGTGTACTAGATCAAATGTCCTATGAAGATGACGAATATTATTTTTGAAATTCTTTGTAAGCACTGACTGGCATTGGAAGCAGAAACGGCGGTAAGAAATGTTACGTCCTGTTTTGTATTAAAAAATAATCTACAGATGTGGTCCAATTTGTTTGTTTGTTGATCAAAAGTTTTCTCCATTATATATATATATATATATATATATATACCTATATATATATATATATATGTTGAGCTGAATGAAATCATAGTCATGGCCAGTGCCCGTACCATCTGACTGGCACCCATGCAGGTGGCATGTAAAAAGCACTGTTCAAGTGTTGGGCCTCGTGGAGGCAGTGACAAGTGACCAAGACCCTTGGCGATACACCGTGCTTGTGCTGACCTGTTTAGCCAAGTGAGACCATAGTTGTGGATGATGCCAGTGTCATATCAATGGCCCCCATGCTGGTGGCATGTAAAAAACACCCACTACCCTCTCAGAGTGATTGGCATTAGGAAGGGCATCCAACCGTAAAAAACCAAGCCAAATCAGATTGCAACCTGGTGCAGCTTACCAGTTTTCACTCAAACCAAGAATAGATAAAAAAAAAAAAAAGTAACAAATAATAAATAGACGAATCAATAATTACTAATAACCTTTGAAACAAGGCCACTGATTTGTCGAGGAAGAGCAGAGAGATGAAGGGTGAGGCTCTTGAAGCTAAAAGTATTGTGGAACGAGACAAGAATGGGACTCCATAGGGACTGGTAATGTTTTCCATCTGACATATTATGTTAGCTCTTTTAGTATCAGCCCATCGGAGGCTGCCCTTGGTGCTATGATAAAAGCTTTCTAAATTAAAACCTACAGAAATTTCTGGTTAATTTATGTTTCAGATATCAGCTTAAAAATGGCAAGAGTTATTTTAATAAATTCTTGTTAGTTTTTAAATTTAATTGAAATAAAAGTAATGTATTTCAACTGGAATATGTAACGAAGGGGTTAATTAAATGAATTAATATTAAAAGGAATGGTGAGGACACATAAGAGGGAGAGAGAGAGACAGAGAGAGAAAGAGGACTATCTTCTATCTGTTTCAGTCACTCAACTGTGGCCATGCTGGAGCACTGACTTAAAGAAATTTAGTCAAAAGAATCGATCACAGTACTAATTTCTTTAAAGCCTGATACTCATTTTATCAGTCTCTTTTGCCTAATTGCTAAGTAATGGAGATGATAACACACCAACATCAGTTATCAACTAGTTATGGTGAGACACACACACACACACATGTGTAACAGACTTCTTTCAGTTTCCAAATACCAAATCCACTTACAAGGTTTTGATCGGCCCAAGACTACAAGAGAAAACACTTGTTTAAGGTGTCACACAGTGGGACTGAACCCAGAACCATGTGGTTGGGTTGTGGAAGGATTCTGAACCCCCGCCAAGTGACTGAAGGTGGACTGACTCATCAACATCATCATCATTTAACATCCGTTTTCCATGCTGGCATGGGTTCGACAGTTTGACTGAAGCCTGGAGAGCCAGCAGCTGCACCAGGCTCCAATCTGATCTGGCAAAATTTCTACAGCTGGATACCCTTCCTAACACCAACCACTCTGAGAGTGCAGTGGGTGCACAGGAACCAGTCAGGTGGGCCTGGCATCTATCCCGTCTGGATAGTGCTTTTTACGTGCCACTGGCATCAGCCACGTTTGGATGGTGCTTTTTACATGCTACCATCACAAGAGCCAGCCAGGCAGGCCTGGTATCGATCATGTTCAGATAATGCTTTTTACATTCCACTGGCACAGGAGCCAGTCAGGGGGAACAGGCACCAGCCATGTTCAGATGGTGCCTTTTACGTGCCACAAGTTAGTGTGTGAAAAACACAAAAGGAATTCTGAAAGAAGTTTCTATAAAACTAGTTTTTAAGCATCAAATGGCTATGAGGGTTTACCAGAATAAAATAGTAATCAAAGGGGTCTGTAGATAAGAAATGGTTGAGAACGCCTGATCTAGATGTATGTATTGGTATGTATTGCAAGAAGCAGGTAGGTTTCTTTCTCTAACATTTTACATAATTCAACCTACACATGTATGGAAAACAAAATGGGAATTTTGAAAGAAGTTTCTATAAAACTAGTTTATAAACATTGAATGGCTGTGGGGTCCACCAGAATGAAATGGTAACCAAAGGGCTCTATAAATAAAGGTTGAGAATCCCTGCTTTAGATGTATGTGTTGCTATGTATTGCAAGAAACAGCAAGGTTTCTTTCCCTAACATTTTACATTAGTTCAACCTACACAAGTTAATGTGTGGAAAACAAAATAGGGATTTTGAACAAAGTATCTATACAACTAGTTTATAAACATCAAATGGTTATAGGGGTCCACCAGAATGAAATAGTAATCTAAGGGGTCCATAGATAAAAAAATTGTTGAGAACCCCTAATCTACACCTTTTGTGCTGCAGCTAATTGCTTTAGTTTATAGCAATATTAGCCAAATGTACATCAAGTTGTGCAATAACATGAAAGTATTTAAGCTACATGATAACAACAACAACAAGATCAGCAACGAAATGGTAACAATATTAATTAGTAAAAAAAAGCCAAAAAACTGTAATCTTTAGTAAAGAGCAGCCTCAGGAAAGATTATACATAATTTAGTGAGTTATTTATAGTGTGACAGTTACTACACAATACTAGCAAGATATTACATATTAATTATTTAATGGCTGGATGGTTAAGAAGTATGCTTGGCAACCACATGGTTTTGGGTTCAGTCCCACTATGTGTGTGGAGGGGCACCTTGGGCAAGTGTTTTCTACTGTAACCCTGGGCTCCTCTAATGGTTGATGAGTGAAGTTCGTAGACAGAAACTGTAGGAACTCAGTTGCACTAGTATGTGGGGGTTTGGGTGTGAGGATGGGGCATTGTGTATGTGTGTGTGTGTGTAGCGGGGTTCTGTATGGGAGGAGGGGGTGTATGTGGGAGGTGTTGTATGTGAGGGAGGGGTGTTCTATGTAGGATTGTATGTGGGGGAGACAGTTATATGTAGC
>NC_069002.1:26975740-26977939 GCF_001194135.2 Octopus bimaculoides
GTTATATGTGAAGGAGGGGTGTTGCATATAAGATTGTGTGTGGGGGGACGGTTATATCTGGAGGTCTTTTTATTGAGGGAGGAATGTGTGTGTGCGTGGGGGGTGTTTGTATGAGGAGGGGGTTGTCTGTAGTGGTGCAGGGGTGTTGTGAGGTTGGCCCTTATTTTTTCTATGGCTAGCTGCCCTTCCTAACATCAGCTACAGTGTAGTGCATATCTGGTTATTTCTTTATGCCATCAGCACTAATGAGGTTGTGATGTAACTTGCAAGACAAAACAGAACAGAGGGGGAGGAGGAAGAGGAAAGGGAGGAAAAAAAACTCCCACTCCTAAGGAAATTTATTTGGGAGGGAAAGGTGGAGGCTGTTTGCTAGGTGTAAAGGGACAAGCAAAGGGGTCCTGTTAGAGAGGAGATACATGGCTGAAGGAGACACAATAATTTAAGAAATAAACCAAAATTTTAGCCACAAGCAAGCGAATGTATGTTGTTATTTAGACCAGAGTCAGTTCTGATATAGCAGCTCTTTAGTCGAAGACATTCCAACTGTGGCCATCAATATATAATTTCAGATATAGGTGCAAGCATGGCTATGTAGTTGAGAAGTTTGCTTCCCGACCATGCGGTTTCAGGTTCATTCTTACAGTGCATCACTTTGGGCAAATGTCTTCTGCCATGGCCCCAAAGTGACTAAGGCCTTGTAAGCGGATCTGTTGGACAGGAGCTGAAAGAAGACCATCATAAATGTATGTCTACATAAAATGAAGTCCTGTCAAGCCTTCCCTGGCAAGCCATCTTCTAATATTCATCCCTCCATCAATCTTCAGTGACAACACTTATCCTTCTACACTTCATGTTGTGTCTCCATTACAGCCCCTTGTCACCTCCTCCTCATCCCTGACCCACTTCTATTTCCTTCTTTCACTTCCCCCTCTCCGAAATCGATATTCATAGCATCTGACTCATTAACCTCCATCAATAATCATCTGTCACACTCTTTTCACAATCCAGTGCAATTACCTGCCCACACACCCACTCACCTTTCCTGGTCCTCAACCCCAGTGTTTCTCCAACCATTTTTTACTTGTGGAACCCTTGTGGAACCCACTTTACGTTGATGTAAGAAGAGGGAAACGTCATCACACACTGTCAACTTGCTCGCAGACACTGGCCTGGAATGTATCCAGGACCTCAAGGCAGTGATGTTGGACCTGGAGATGTGGCAGGTGGACTTTGTTGCTGCAGCCCAGGTTGGAACCTGGTCATAAAGAAAAGAAAGAATGGGCCCTTTGATTCTTAGTTTACTCTTATGGACCCTCGCAAACCATTCAACATTTAAAAAAAAAAAATCCTTTCATATTTCTATAATTAGATATCATAAGGAATTGTATAAAAGATTGCTAAAATATTTTGTGTATGGTGGAAGTGGAACCAATTTATTGTTCATAAATTTTAACAACAAAACCATATATGGACCCTGCAAGAGTCTTATGGACCCCAAAGGATTATATGCGCCCTCAAGGGCAATACAGACCTCCAAGGACAATATGCCCTCCTCCAAGGGCAAATATGGACCACAATGGAGAACCACTGATCCATTCTATTACTCTCTCTTATATTCATTTTGCACCTTGACCTCACAGCTCTCTACCCCCCTCTCTCTCTCTCTTTCTTCAGATGGGCAAGCTACATATCCATCTCTTCAGCAATGGTACACACAAATATAAAGATGGTCTGTGTAAGACAACCCCGCAGTACCTGAGGTACGCTTAGGCTAAAACTGGCTCAAAAACTGAAATGAAAGAATAAAAAGAAAAAGAAAAAAAAAGGGAAGTGAGTCTGTGTTCTTACCACTTTGTGCATTCTTATCAAGAAGTTCATCAAAAAGTTTGGAATGGATATGTCTGGGTAGATCTTCTATATCTGCAATGAAATGGAGAAAGGTGTTTTGTAACTGCAAAGTTATGAAAATTTAACTTTCAGCTGAAAGATGTTATATTATCATATGTTATACACCGTTTAATCAGGCTGGTAGCTCTCTGATAGAGGGCAAGTTTAACAAATCTCTCCTTCTCTCTCTCTCTCTCTCTCTCTCTCTCTCTCATATATATGTGTGTGTGTGTGTGTGTGTGCAGGAATGGCTGTGTGGTAAGAAGCTTGCTTCCCAACCACATGGTTCCAGGTTCAGTCCCACTGTGTAGC
>NC_069002.1:26978540-26979486 GCF_001194135.2 Octopus bimaculoides
GTGTGTGTATCTTTGAATCTGTGTTTGTCCCCCCCACCTCATTACTGCTTGACAACCGGTGATGGTGCATTTACGGCCCTGTAACTTAGCAGTTCGGCAAAAGAGGCTGATAGGATAAGCACTAAGATTACAAAGAATAAGCTCTGGTGTTGATTTGTTCAACTACAACTCTTTGAGACAGTGCTCCAGCATGGCCGCAGTTAAATGACTGAAACAAGTAAAAGAATACACACACGCACACACACACACACACACACACACACACACACTGGGCTTCTTTCAGTTTCCATCTACCAAATTCACTCACAAGGCTTTTTTCACTCAGGAGCAATAATAGAAGACTCTTGTTCAAAGTGCCATGCAGTGGGACTGAACCTGGAAACAAAGTGGTTGGCAAGCAAACCTTTTACCACACAGCCACGTCTGCTTCATTTAATTAAGAAGTTAGCGTTTAAAATAGGGCAGAGAGAGGGGAAAAAAATAACCATGTGACCTATCGTTCACAAAGACAAACAGACATTTAGAATACAAACGCAATGTTGGACACTTTTGTTCAGGGCCTTTACACAATTGCGATTCGAATATCAGAGAAGATACAATCATTACTGACTGTTCTAATGTTAATTTCTGCTAATTAACAATATAACGAATGATGTGATGTGTAACAATCCCAGGGCAGAATAAATAATTATAGATGTGAAGTAATTATAAGCATGAGTCATTAAGAGGAAACAGAAGAGAAACGAGGTTGGTGGAACAATTTAATCCCAGGTGTTTTCTTGTAGTACAATAGGACGAAAGCCCTTGTTTATTTATTTAGTAATATATGGCTAATTCTATAACATCTACAACTTAATACATACATATGTATATATGTATGCATGTATGTATATATGTGTGTCTGTATAAATGTGTATATGTATACACACATATATATATATATATA
>NC_069002.1:26981713-26983462 GCF_001194135.2 Octopus bimaculoides
ACACACACATATATATATATATATATAATGTACATGCATGTATGTACATGTATCTATTTTTAAATGTGTGTATACATACATGTGTGAACATTATCAATCACACAAACTCAGTGTATGTGCTTTGCTTGTTTGCCTTTAGGCTGCAGGTCAGTGCAGTGGGGATGACTTCCTCAACACACTGTGTGCTAAATCACCTGAAAGTCATAGGCAGATGGGGTAACTGATATAGTTTTTACACTATTTATATATAATCACACACTAGCAATTCAGTTTGCCACCCCCTCCCCACCTCCCAGGGTACAATTCTGGTATGTGATGTTGATAAGTCACAACAATAGCGAAATATCAGTATTCATCTCTCCAGAATGGGATTAGGGGTGAGTTGTCTAACCTGTCTATCACTTTCAGCTATTTTAACACCAGGTGCTTTTGAGAGAGTCACCCTCACTGTGCTAAACCGCAGCGAACTGGCAAACAAGCAGAGAACATGTGCTGAGCATGTGTGGTCAATGTTGTCTACAGCACTAGTGGTGCTTCCAATTCATAACTGAATATACAGGGTGGTACAAAAATAGGTATACAGTTATGAAAAAAGAAAACACATACAATACTCATTTAGTTTTATCAAAAGAATTAAAAGTTAAGATAAAAATATTATTATAGTTATGATAAATGTATTATACTAATTAATGACACTGAAAATATCAAAGATGAGTCTAACTAATTTAGTTTGCTAATAATTTTAATGAATTAAGTATTATAACATTGATTTGATACGTACTGTATACCTACTTTTGCACCCCACTGTATAAGAGGTCTGATGAATAAGTATTTGGACTGTTGCCATAGGAACATAGCTAAAGCACGTAGTGTGAAGCTGCTAGGCAAAAATTGACCTTGACCTCTGCTAGCTCACTTCTGCTGTTTACAGCAGTGCTTGGAAGGAAGGTGTGTAGCGTGTGATCGTCACATTGATCATGACAGAGAAAGCTGTCATGGCAATACCTGCTCAGTGGCCTATACAAGGCTGCAGAAAGTGTAACGAGAGGAGTGTATGAACTGCACACAAGTGTATGAGTGGTTCAAACGTTTCCAAGATGGCCGAAAAAATGTCGCAACCAGGAGACCCGCAACCAGCAGAACTGAGAAAAACATTGCAGATGTGCGAGCAGCTGTGAGGGGAAATCGTCAAAACATCACCCATGAGTTATCAGAGGATATGCAGATTAGTTACAGTTCAGTTCAGTTGACTAAAGATTTGGGTATGCGACACATGTCTGCCAAGTTTGTGCCAAAAATGCTTTCAGCTGACCAAAAAGACACTTGGGTTTCAGTTGCACAAGATCTCTTTGATTGTGTTGAGAATGATGAAGACTTTTTGAAAACTTTGCGTAGGCCTCTCAGCAGGTAACGGCAAATTTTTGGCAAAATTTGATGCAGATTCTCTACTCAACTTTTTCTGTCACTGTCAATGCAACAATCATCATATGCTACACACCTTCCTTCCAAGCACTGCTGTAAACAGTAGAAGTGAGCAAGTATGTTAGAACTTAGTGTGCGTGCACAGCAGAGTTCAAGGTCAATCCGTGCCAGGCGGCTTCACCCTCTGTGCTTTAGCTTTGTTACTATGGCAACAGTCTGGATATTTATTGATCAGACCACACACACACATATATACAAACATACATACATATATATAGATTCATATATATATATATATATATATATATATATATATATATATATATA
>NC_069002.1:26983511-26984544 GCF_001194135.2 Octopus bimaculoides
ATATATATGTATACACACACACACACAAACATACATATATGTGTGTGTGTATGTATGTAAATGCTCGACCATCAATCATAGCAGTATCATTGATTTCATTTCTAATTTCTGTTTGATTTCTTCTGAGATATTCTTTATTGATAGGAATTAAATGTCATGCTTGAAAAATGAATTACTATAATAATAATAATAATAATAATAATAATAATAATAATAATGATTTCTTTTATTTGCCATCAGGGCGAAGGATGGGGCGGACAATACAAAGACAGACATAAAATGTGGGGATTTACATACAATGGAATGAGAATAAAAAAAAAAAGTATACAGAGAATACAATAAAAGAAAGAAAGTAAACATAGTATACAAAAGGAAGAGAGAGAGGAAAAAAAAAGATGATAGCGATGTGGTCCTCCTGATAGAGGAGGACCTCAAGGGATAATCGAGGAACTCCACCATCCAAGACCTCCCTGAATTTCAAGGACAAGTGCCCTCTCCAATTCCTTTCCAGTTGACCCAGCAGGGGTTGATCAAGTCCCAGCCTGTATCCTAACAGCAGCAAACCACTGGTCTGCCCCTTGATCCAATAATGTTGTTTTTAAATAAGGCAGTGAGCTGGCAGAACTGTTAGCACACTGGGCGAAATGCTTAGCGGTCGACAAATTAAGTATCAGTTGCGTATTGGGGTCTAAAAGGTTAAGAGGGCCAATGCATTAGAACCCTCTTTTTGACCCTCAGATGAAGCCTTGAGGCACACTCAGTACCCAGATTTTATCTACCAATCCCTACAGAACACTGAAGAGGTGGAAATAACATGGAGGATATAGTGGCCTCTTGGCAGAAACGGCCGTAAGGAACTGTTCTTTTACTCTATTATGCATTACTGGTACACATGTCTGTAACACACAGTCTTTGCATATGTATGTATTCTTACAAATGTCTTAGAATAAATAAATAGACATAATAGAATGTCTAACAGTTGATATATGTTATTTTTGTATCCCTTCCATATATATATATATATATATATATA
>NC_069002.1:26985004-26986090 GCF_001194135.2 Octopus bimaculoides
TATATATATATATATATATATATATCTTATTTTCGAAACGTCTAGTTAGAATAGAGGCAGCTGACGAAGGATTAATTCCAAGTGGCTATCTGTTTTCCTATGTGTTCGTTCCGTGGTCTGTAGTTCATTGTTCTAACGTCCTGTACCCTGATATGCATCTATATACACATGTAGATGTAAGTATGTACATATATGTGGGTATACATGCATATATATTCTTTGTATTATATATTATTCTTTGTATTATTCTTTGTATATATTATTCTTTGTATATATTATTCTTTGTATTATTCTTGTATATATTATTCTTGTATATATTATTCTTTGTATTATTCTTTGTATTATATATTATTGGCTAAACTGGCAATATGACCATCCCCAAGTACAACAATATATATATATATATATATATATATATAATAGGCGCAGGTGAGGCTGTGTGGTAAGTAGCTTGCTTCCCAACCAAATGGTTCTGGGTTCAGTCCCACTGCGTGGCACCTTGGGCAAGTGTCCTCTACTATAGCCTCAAGCCAACTAAACACTTCTGAGTGGATTTGGTAAATGGAAACTGAAAGAAGCCTATCGTATATACTTGCATATATTTATGTGTGTGTGAGTATGTGTCTATGTTTGTCCCCCCACCATTGCTTAACAAACATTGTCAGTGAGTTTACGTCTCCATAACCTAGCAGTTCCACAAAAGCGACCCAATGGAATAAGTACTAAGTTTACAAAGAATAAGCCCCGGGGTCGATTTGTTCGACTAAAAGGCAGTGCTCCAGCATGGCCACAGTCAAATGACTGAAACAAATAAAAGAATAATATGATACTTATATAATATATATACCAGCATGGTCACGACTACTACTACAACCAACAAAAAATGCTCCCACGTGGACTGTTGACACCAGTAAGGAACAATTATGAACTTTTCATTTAATTTCATTTTTTTTAAATATGTATTTTTGATAAGGTTCGTTTTTTCAAGAACCGAAACATGTTAAAAATATCTCTGACAAAATTATAAATTAGAATTCGTTTTTTATATATTGGCGTTTTCAAACTTCTTTCTTATAAATATATATA
>NC_069002.1:26986321-26993315 GCF_001194135.2 Octopus bimaculoides
ATATATATATATATATATATATAGTGTACAGTTCCATGATGATAAGATTAATAAAAAAGTACTCCATTTGGTGAGAGATAAATATTTAATAAACACAATATATGTTTTTATGAGCTACTATTAGTTTCATGCGATGAAAAACAGACTCAGACAGCATTTTATAACATGTCCGGTGCCTTCATGCAATCCTTAGGCTTTGCTCACATGGCATAACAAGCTAAATGAGGATGATAGAATATGAGAAAATATGAAAATAGGCAAGAAGGAAGTAGATGGAAATGGTGGAAGGTTGAAAACACCGGAAAACGAAAAAGAAAACAGAAAAATGATAGAGAGGTGGGGGAGAAATATAGTTATGTCCCCTTCGACCATAACGTCATTAGGTTGAATAGATAGGGGTCTAGAGTCACCTCAAGAATACTTGAACTAGAAACAAATTTTATGTGTACACATCACTCTTTAGTGCCATCACCCCATATTATACTTACAGTGAGCCACTGTATAACACAACCAGTCACTGAACAATGACAGGAATATCATATGTACATAGGTGTGTCTGTCTAGTTTTGTTTGTGTCAATTTGGGCACTGAGTTGTGTCATTTTTATGACAAAAGATCACTTAACCATTCAATGAATAAAGATTGATAAAAATAAGAACAAAACTGACATAAGAAATAGAGAGGTTGATATGACCGACTAAAGAAATTATTGAGGGTGGTGAACTGGCAGATTCATCGGCATGCTGGGTAAAATGACTGGTGGCCTTTTGCTAGTCTTTATGTTCTTAGTTCAAATGCCGCTGAGGTCAATCAACTTTGCCTTTCATCCTTTTGGTGTCAATGACATAAAAACCAGACGAGCACTGGAGTCAATGTAATCACTTAGCTCCTCCCCCAAAATTTCAGGCCTTGTGCCTATTATAGAAAGGACGTGATTGGCTGAAGAAACTACTGAAGAGAATGGTTGCAGCTCAAAGATTGGAACCAGTAAAAGAGTAATGAAAATGTCTCTTAACCCTTTTGTTACCATATTCCAAATGAAATACACTGACTTTTGTTTCAATCAATTTTAAAAATAATCTTTTATCCTTTACTTGTTTTGGTCATTAGACTGTGGCCATGCTGGGACACAGCCTTCAAGAATTTTAGTTGAACAAGTTGACCCCAGGACTTTTTTTTAATGTCTGGTACTTATTCTATCATTCTCTTCTGTCAGACTGCTAAGTTACAGAGACATAAACACACAACACCGGTTGTCAAGTGGTGGTGGCGGGGGACAAACAGCAACTCACACACATGGATATACAACAGGCTTCTTTTCAGTTTCCATCAACCAAATCCACTCACAAGGCTTTAGTCAGCCCAAGGCTATAGTACAAGACACTTGTCCAAGGTGCCACACAGTGGGACTGAACTCAGAACTCTGTAGTTAGGAAGCAAACTACTTACCACACAGCCACGCCTGAAGAATTTATCAAAATAACTTTGTCAGCATTAAGCTATTGTTTAGAACATAAACAAACATGGGATTTTAATGGAATATTTTAATTTAGAAAGGAAGCTTATATCAGAGGCACCAAGGATGCCTTCAGGTAAGCTGATATCAAAAGAGCTAAAATCTGAACTGATTTTTAAGAGGCAGATATTAACAGAGATGTGATAATAAATTTGGTCACATGAAGTTCAGTGTTTTCTCAGAGGTATGCAGGATCTAAACATTTACACACACATATGTACACACATGCAATAGGCTTCTTGCAGTTTCCACCTACCAAGTTCATTCACAAAGCATTTGTCAGATTTGGGGTTACAATCAACAACAGTTGCTCAAGTTTCCACACAGTAGGACTGAACCCAGAACCCCTGGTAGCGAAGTGAACTGCTTAACCACAATCCCATACCTGTTCCTAAGGTGGCCGCAAATTGGAAATAAACAAGACAAGTAGAAGACAAACCTGACAAGCAAACTGATTGTAATTAATCAAAATACTGCTGCTAGACTATAATGGTTGAATGGGGAGAACATGACCCCAGAAGTATGTAATATTTATAGAATGGTAACACAAAATAGCAGCAGATAATGGAGATATAAAGCTTAATGTAGAGTGAAAAATTCAAGACAATAAGTCTGAAGATAAAACAGGGGGAAAGACATTTGAGATCAGATAGTTGAACCTACATAGACATTATGATGTCTGGTTATTATATTTAATTATTATGTTTAATTATTATGTCTTGCTCTCAGCTAAGGTATATTATTATGAGATTGCCCTAATCTACCTGCCTGACATACAAGTACCTAGAATCTTTTTATGATTATTTATTTTTATTCTTTGGTTTATGGAGAAGTGGCTGTAACCATAGTGTTTTCTGGAGCAGATTAGGGTCTGGAATAACAGAGGGGTGGACGGCGAGGTTTAAAAATGTTCAGTTACAGTTGATGGATGTCTGTAATGTGTGTGTGTATGTGCGAGGTAGGAGGGAACAAACGGGAAGGAAGAGTTTCAAGGAACGAGTGTGTAGTTGTGTGAAAGAAGAATGGCTTTTGAGAGTGTGAGAAGTAAAGCTATCTGCTGCAACAGTTCTAAAACAAACAGACACAAATTTGAAAAAGGCCGTTTCCAATTATATTAGCACAGAACAATGGATGTAGAAGAATTTCTTTAGAAAAATGGAATGCTTGAATTTTTTGGCACCATCTGAAGGTACGTCTAGATAATTAGTTAAGAATATGGCATAAAATTAATGGTCTTTCACTGAATAGAAGAATAGAACAAAACAAAATGTAATAAACATCTTATTTATAGAAGATTTTCTCAAATGAATATACTTCAGTAATTTAATGCAGTTAAAATAAATCTTCATGGTGAATAACAGAAGAGAAAGAATACAAGACTATGAAGACAACATTCGAATTAAACATCTGAGACAAAAATAAGGTATCTTAAAATTTCAAATGGCCTAGTTACATGGATTCAGTCTCCAAATGGTCCAGTATAGTATTTATTAACCCTTTAGCATTTAAACCAGCTATTCTGTAGAAGAAGTGGTTTAGTCACCAAGTAGTCAACCATTTGCAGGTAGAAGTGGATGGTATGGTTATTGCCAGCAAGTTTCCATCAACCAGTAAAGGAATTGGTCCTGACCTGGATGATACGCAACTGGAAGATTTCTCTCCAGTTTTGTCAACACAGCATCTGAAACTGATGAGCAGATGGAACGTTTTTGAAGTGAGACACAAGAACAGGGAGAAGAGTTAACCTTTACATAGCCACATGATTAATCCCTTCCATTACCATTTATATTTCGGGCTGAGTCTCATTATCATGTTTAACATGAACAATTAATAGGAGAGAAAACTATCTTCAACAATGTTTATTAATAGCACTAAACATTCTTACACACATAATGTACGATTTGTTGTTTGTATTTGTGTGAAATAATCACATTGTCAAAGATAAAAGTTGATATGTCTCATATAAATTTAGGACACAGTCTTTGGTTACTGGAGGATTAATCACCGAGAAAGTTGATAAATGAAAATTATTCTATTAAACAGAGGTTTGAAGATGCACAGGCTGCAAGAAAAAAAAAATTCCAATGGAGCACAACTCCAAGACTTTTATAAGCTTGTCAAGAGGTTCTTGAAAGTTTTCCAGAAAGCCACTAAGTGTGAAAATTAAACTTCCCTTTTTGTCTATCATGGCCTATCAAAAACTGATGTCAGAGGTGATAGGCTGGTAAAAATGTCAATATGTGTTATACAAGAGATCAAGTTTTGTCTGATGAAATAGGTATTTCAACATCTCAAATTGTCCAGTCATAATTGGTCTGATGAAATATTTCATCATCTTAAATTCAATATAATTATAACCATTTGTATCTATTTCTTTACTTGTTGTACAGTGTTAACAATGTCAAGACTGTGTAGAAATCATACTGATGTGTTTTGTTATGTCTGTGGACAATTTATTGTGAAAGTTCAAATACACCATACGTACAATAACACCAGAGATCAAGAAGATTTATAAGCTATACTTTGACTGTCCTCTTGGAGATCAGGACAAGTTATGGACATCACATTTTATCTGCTCAGCTTGCTCAAATGGCTTACGTGACTGATTCAATAAGAAGATGTCCATGCCTGTTGCCATTCCAATGATATGGAGGGAGATGAAAGACCATTTTAATGACTGTTATTTTTGCAAAGTAAATGTCACAGGATTTTCTATGAAGAATAATCACAAAACTGTATATTCTAAATTGGATTCTGTAATGAGACCTGTGCCTCACAATGGAAGTCTGCCAATTCCAGTTTCACCAGACGATGGTATTGAAACATCAGATGCTGATGCTGGCTGTCACGATAGTGCTGATGAGGAAGATTACATGGCTGATAACCACAGCTTTGAACCTCAGAAATTTTCCCAAGTTGAACTGAATGACCTTGTCAGAGACGTATCTCTCTCAAAAGATAAAGCAGAACTGTTGGCATCAAGACTGAAGGAGAAATATCTGCTAGAACACGGTGTTCGTATAACTTATTTTCGGCAGAGAAATGTGGTTCTACAAACGTGTTTGTCTGTTGAAAGCCCGCTTTGCTTTTACAGTAACATCGATGGACTTTCTGAATGCTTATTACAAAATCATGATCTTGCATAGTGGTGTTTGTTTATTGAGTCTTCGAAACGAAGTTTAAAAGCTGTACTTCTCCATAATGGTAATTCGAAGCCTTCAATTCCTATTGCACACTCCGTTCATTTTCATAAATCATATGAGAATATGGAATTTTTACTTCATGCCATTGCCTATGAAAGATACCCATGGAAAATATGTGGAAATTTAAAAGTCCTTGGAATGCTAATGGGAATGCTGTCGGGTTTCACAAAATACTGTTGTTTCTTGTGTCTATTGGATAGTCAGGCAACTGACAGACATTTTCGGAATCAAACTGGCAGACGAGAACATCATACCAGCCAGGACTGTCTAGCGTCAAGAATACACCTCTTGGAGATCCATGTAATGTCCTATTGCCCCCTTTGCACATAAAGTTTGGATTGATGAAACAGTTTGTAAAGACACTAGGGGAGAGAAATGCCAGAGGGTTTGACTATATTGTAAAAAGGTTTCCCAAAATCACACAGGCGAAGTCGAAAGAGGATATCTTTGTCAGAGAAGTACTCAAAGATGACAACTTGAAGACAACACTGGATGAACCAGAACTGCCTGCCTGGAATGCTCTCAATTGGATCTGTGAGAATTTCTTGGGCAACAAGAAGGCAATGGACTACAAGGATGGCATCAAGAACCTTCTGGAATGTGACTCAGCAAAAGGTTGTTGCATGTCACTGAGAGTTCACTTCTTGGACTCCCCATCTTGATTTCTTTGCAGATAACCTTGGAGCAGTGTCTGATGAACATGGTAAAAAATTTCTCCAGGACATTAGTGCTATGCAGAAACGGTACCAAGGCTTCTGGAATGACAGTATACTGGCTGATAACTGCTGGACACTTTACCTTGATTAACCAGATCAGGAAATCCAAATCACAATGTTTCTAACTCTGTTGTTCTAACTTTGTTTTGTCTGACCCATTTTTTGTTTTCACTCTTTGTAGAATGGTAGTGATGATTTTTTTGACTCAATAAACTCATTTACTTTCTAAAAATAATATGTCTTAATGATTTCATATATACAATTATGCAAAAAACTGAAAAAAACTGATACATGCTGCATACAAATGGAGTGAAATTTTGAAATCAGCATGAAAAATTAGTCTAAAAATGTTGGTTTGCATTCATAACGAATATAATATATTTAATTTTGTTGACCAGTGTTATAAAGGTTGTGAGCTGGCAGAACTGTCAGCACACTGGGTGAAATGCTTAGTGGTATTTCGTCTGCCTCTACATTCTGAGTTCAAATTCTGCCAAGGTCGACTTTGCCTTTCATCCTTTTGGGGTCGATAAATTAAGTACCAGTTGAGTTCTGGGATCGATGTAATCGACTATACCCCTCCCCATAAATTTCAGGTCTTGTGCCTATAGCAGGAAGGATTATTATTATCAAGGTGTCAAGCTGGCAGAATCATTAGCACACTGGGAAAAATGAATAGTGGCATTTCTGTTCTGAGTTCAAACTCTGCTGAGGTCAACTTTGCCTTTCATCTGTTTGGGGCCAATAAAACAAGTACCAGTCGAACATGGGGTAAGTGACTTATCTTCCCCCTGAATTTGTTGGCCTTGTACCAAAATTTGAAATTATTATTATTATTGGTGAGGGTGCATGGCCAAGTGGTGCATTGTGTTCTTGAGCAAAACACTTCATCTCATGTTGCTCTGCAATCATTTCAACACCTGACCTGAGGTAGACATGTGCACCTGTTCAAACAATGTCAATTTGATGAGAAGAGTGAGCTAATGTGTGGCAGAAACATTCTTTTCTACTATAGGCACAAGGCCTGAAATTTTGGGGGGAGGGAGATAGTCAATTGCATCGAACCCAGTACGCAACTGGTACTTAATTTATCGACTCCGAAAGGATGAAAGGCAAAGTTGACCTCGGCAGAATTTGAACTCAGAACTTAAAGACAGACAAAATACCGCTAAGTATTTCACACGGCATGCTAATGTTTCTGCCAGCTCACCACCTTGATAATATTAATAATAATAATAATAATAATAATAATAATAATAATCTTTTCTACTCTAAGCACAAGGCCCAAAATTTTAGGGGAGGGGCAGTCAATTAGATCAACCCCAGTCTGTAACTGGTACTTATTTATCACCCCCGAAAGGATGAAAGGCAAAGTCAACCTTGGTGGAATTTGAACCCAGAATGTAAAGACAGATGAAATACCGCTAAGCATTTCATCCGGCATGCTAACGTTTCCGCCAGCTCACCAACTTGATAATAATAATAATAATAATAATAATCTTTTCTACCCTATGCACAAGGCCCCAATTTTTTTTTTTTGGGGGGGGGGCAGTCAATTA
>NC_069002.1:26993340-26995744 GCF_001194135.2 Octopus bimaculoides
AGCACAAGGCCCAAAATTTTAGGGGAGGGGCAGTCAATTAGATCAATTCCAGTATGCAACTGGTATTTAATTTATCGACTCCGAAAGGATGACAGGCAAAGTCGACCTCGGCAGAATTTGAACTCAGAAAGTAAAGACAGATGAAATGCCGCTCAGCATTTCACCTGGTGTGCTAACGTTTCCGCCAGCCTGCCACTTGTGCAGTACAAACATTGGATCCCTATAAACAAACCATTTGTGCAGGTCGTTCAGCAAAAGCTGAACGCCCATACGTTGTCCTCGACAGGAGAGCCCGT
This sequence comes from Octopus bimaculoides, assembly GCF_001194135.2. Taxonomy (NCBI): domain Eukaryota; kingdom Metazoa; phylum Mollusca; class Cephalopoda; order Octopoda; family Octopodidae; genus Octopus; species Octopus bimaculoides. Next base: position 26,993,637 of record NC_069002.1, read on the forward strand.
CATTATTAGCATCATTATTATTACTGAGGCAGGTGATGAGCTGACAAAATTGTCAGCACAGAGGACAAAATGCTTAGCAGCTATTTCTTCTGTCCTCATGCTCTGAGTCCAAATTCTTCCGAGGTCGATTTTGTAAGGCTGTGACCTGGCAGCAATGTTCTGAGTTCAAATTCTGACTCTGCCCTGTATCCTTTCGGGGTCAATAAAATAAGTACCCAGTGAAGTACTGGGGGTAGTCAATGTCACTGACTTACGCCCCCAACCACTGAAATTGCTGGCATAGTGCCAAAACATGAAACCATTATTCCTGAGACAGTCACGTAAGAAAAAATGTAAGGTGCTTGATTAAATGCAATCCATTGTCCTACCATCGCAAGTTCAAACTGCTGCCGAAGCTGGCCTAAATAATAACTCTCTCTGATGTTGAAAAGAAACTAAACAACATGCATGCATAACGAGGTCAATTATAGCTACTCCTTCTCTTCCTCCTCCTCTGCCTTCTCCCCAACAGAGATGAAGATGTTGATGAGCACATCTTTATGATAATTAGGATTGCAAGCAATCACAACCATCCTAACAATAATAATAATAATAATAATAAAGTATGCTTTCATTATGATGTGTTATTGTCGCCTATAATCTTGGTGTGTGAGTGTGTGCATGTGTGTGAGTGTGAGTGTGAGTGTGTGTGCATGTGTGTCAATGTTAGGAGAAGGCAAGTGGCTTACTGGTTAGGTTATTTGACTCAGGATTATAAGATCATGAGTTTGTTTCACAGTGGGGCACTGTGTCCTTGGGCAAGATATTTTATTTCAGATTGCTCCAGTCTACTCAGATGGCAAAAATGAGATGTACCTGTAATTCACAAGGGCCAGCCTTGTCACGTTCTGTGTCGTGCTGAATCTCCCTGAGAGCTATCTTAAGGGTATGTGTGGACATGTGTGTGTGTATGCAAGTGTGTGTGTGTGTGTGTGCGAGTGTGTTTGTGTGTATGTATTTGTAAGTGTGTGTACATGTGTGTGTATGCAAGTGTATGTGCATACCTGCATGTTTAAGTGTGTGTTTGTGTATGCATGTGCACGTATGTGTGTGAGTATCTATATGAGTTTATCTGTATGTGTGTGTGTGTGTGTGTGCATATGTAAGAGTATGTGTGTTCGGGTGTAAGAACAGAATTGCTAATAATAATAATAATAGTAACAAACGTGCATGCATTGTATGCACATCAATCTAGTTGTGTGACACACATCAGCTGTGTAAGTAGCAGAATTTAGCTTTGTTCTTGCATTAAGTGTTGCAACCAGCACCACAACGATGACAATGGAGCAGCTAGTGTGCATTTCTTCAGATTGCTACTAATTCCTCGACGTGCTGCAAAGGCCATTAGAGCGTTACCAAAAGGAAGACTCTCAAGAGATTACATACAAAATAAGCAGCAGTCTATCCTTGAATGCACTCATATGCACACATGCACATGCACACGAGCATGGAGACACATGCAAACAAACAAACATGTGTATAAATACTGCATTCATACAAGTGTGCATACTTACAAATATATACACACACATGTATGTATATAATGCATGCATGTATGTGTATATATGTATGTATATAATGCATGCATGTATGTGTATATATGTATGCATATAATGCATTCATGCGGGTATACATAAACAAGTATAAACGTATAGAATGAATTGCATCCTTATACAACTACAGTACACTTATATGCAAACACACTAGTGTATGTATGTATGTATGTATGTATGTATGAACACTTACTCCATCCACTGAAGTGTGTATACTTTCAAATATGTACAACTATATACATAATCATCTGAATGCAGGCACACGCAAGCAAGCACCACTGCACAAATGTATACATACACATCCTAATATATCTACAATGCACACACACACACACACACATATATATATATATATATGGATATATACACATGTACAAATATGTATATTAATGTTTACTGCATTCAACCAAGGATATATATATATATATACTTACAAAAATATGCATGTATGTATAACCGCACAGATGCAAGCATACAGAAGCAAGCATCAACATATAAATGTGTGTGTGTCTATAT
>NC_069002.1:26995879-26998977 GCF_001194135.2 Octopus bimaculoides
AATTGATTTTAATTGAGTTTTTACCTGTAATTTTGGATTTTGTCCCTAATATTATTATATAATATATATATATACACACACACACACACACACACACATATATATATATATATATATACACATACACAATGAACTGTGTTCTTATACATGCATCACACACACACACACATAAATAGATAGATGATAGCTAGATAGATATACACATATATATAAATATACACACAAGTATACTAACACCCACTTAATTAAACGCAAATGCTACCTTGCATACAATGGAACGTCTCCCACTCACTTTTTCTTTTTTTACACAGTATCTTGTAGAGACCGGAACCAATTATGCCAACCGATCTGTTCTAAGAGAAGGTGGCAAGATGATGTTTTTGCTTTCAATTTGTTGTGCTTCATTTTCAATCAATAATGTAATGAAAACAGTCAGGTTATTGATATATATTAACCAGGCTGTAATGGAATCATTAAAAATCAAATGAGGAATGGTTTTTGGTTTCTTTTTGGTCTTGTTTTTGCGTTTTGTTTTGGATTTCTTCACAAATGCAAAGACTTAACTAAAAATAAAATTTCCAACACAAAGAATGGTTTCTATAAAATTCCTCGAGTGAGAATGAGATGGCAGTATGACTGCACTTAATGAGATTAACTGCAGCTGATTGAAGAACACAACAAACGGTGGCTACATCCTATACACTAATTACATGGACTTGGACTTTATTCACCTGATTCTTTACAGATTTACGAAGAAGATGGACAAGGCAATTATTGAGTTTGACATCAATTGACAATAATTTCAATTTATATTCTCAAATGTTAATCAAGGATTCATAATTCACATTCCATCCAACAATGGTATTCTCCCTAGTGGAAGCAACTAAGATCAATGCCGTACAACATATTATTATCAGAGATAACTTATAAGAGATCCTGTCAGAAACATTGGTTCTATTAATAACAACAGATTAATATATTTTCTTTTTTTTTTGTGTGTTCCTGTGTTATCATGGACTATATGACTGCAGGTTTTTAAATATTTATTTTTAATAATTCTCACCATAGGCATGGTAAGAAATTTGCTTCTTAACCACATGGTTCTGGGTTCAATCCCACTGCATGGCACTTTGGATAAGTGTCTTCTACTATAGCACCAGGCTGACCAAAGCTTTGTGAGTGGATCTGGTACATGGAAACTGAAGAAAGCCCATCGCATATATGTATGTATGTGTGTGTGTGTGTGTGTGTGTGTGTGTTTGGTTGTCCCTCACTACCACTTGGCAACCGGTGTTGGTGTGTTTATGTCCCTGTGACTTATTGGTTTGGTACGAGAGACTGATAAGTACCAGGCTCAAGAAAAAGTAACTAAGTCCTGGGGTTGATTCAAGGTGGTGCCCCAGCATGGCCACAGTCTAATGAGTGAAACAAGCAAAAGGTAAAAAAATAAAAGATCCTAAACACACAGACGCTGCACGTAAACACTCCTTTGGTTACTTTATTCCAACAAAGACAATCATTTGAAAGGCATCTCTTTCATCACTCTCTCACAATGGGGACCAGGTCTAGCCCTTTAACCTTTTACTTGAGATTCTTCTGTTGAAAAACACTCCCTTTATTTCAATGGATCTCAAAAATAATGAAGAATTGATAACTTTGCTAGCTAGAACAAAAGCATCCAGTCATAGAAACCATGACAGAGATGACATTGGAGCCTGATGCAGTCTTGCAGCTCTGCTAACATGGTAAGCGAATGTTAAATGATGATGATGAGCTTGGCTGTTGTTAATCTAATGCTTGGTTCATAGATTATCACGGAATTTAGATAAAAGTTTTAATTTGGATCTTTTTTTAAAAGACAGGAAGTCTGTATCATAGAATTAGGGGCAATCTTGGGCAATTTGGTATTAAAAGGATTAAATGTGGAAACTGCCAGCTGGCTCAGAGTTACATAGATGTGGAACCAACTATTCAGTTCAGTATTATGTCATTTGTTGTGGAGGCGCAATGGCCCAGTGGTTAGGGCAGCAGACTCGCGGTCATAGGATCGCAGTTTTGATTCCCAGACCGGGCGTTGTGAGTGTTTATCGAGCGAAAACACCTAAAGCTCCACGAGGCTCCAGCAGGGGATGGTGGCAAACCCTGCTGTACTCTTCCACCACAACTTTCTCTCACTCTTACTTTCTGTTTCTGTTGTGCCTGTAATTCAAAGGGTCAGCCTTGTCACACTGTGTCACGCTGAATATCTCTGAGAACTACGTTAAGGGTACACATGTCTGTGGAGTGCTCAGCCACTTGCACGTTAATTTCACGAGCAGGCTGTTCCGTTGATTGGATCAACTGGAACCCTCGACGTCGTAAGCGACGGAGTGCCAACAACATGTCATTTGTTATCATATTTCATTTGAAATACACTGCCATTGTTTCAATTAATTTTGGAAAAACAAGACTTTAGTGAAATAACTGTAGTTAAGAACCCTGACTTTGCCATGTTCCTGCTACAGTGGGAATAGATTAAATTTTATCTCTGCGAGATTCGTGCTAGAGCAATAATGAACTACATACATAGAAAAAAGGAAAATAAAATATTAAAATTAGACAACTGGTTATGTTGCAACATTGTAGTTAGAGCGTGTTTATGACTCATGGTTAATGGTGTCCCCCATAGCTGTTGTTTACTTTTGTTTTTAATCGCCAAAAAAAAAATAAAATGATCTTGCAATGAAACGAGAGTGTGACAAACCCAGTACTTCATTGTGTAAACAAGCAAGGCCGACACTCTCTACAGTTGAGGAAATTATTGATGATATTTATTCTTCAGATGAAGAGTTTACACTTATGGCAGCAATAAGAATGATTTGGACAATCAAACTGGGGAACATGATGAGGTAAGTAGCAATCGGGGCAAACAAATACAGTAGTTGAGAGAAAGGCCTATTGAGGTTATTCTCCTGAACGCTTTTTGGTGATTCTGTCCCTTAGTTTTCCTAGCAAATACAGTAGTTGAGAGAAAGGCCTATTGAGGTTATTCTCCTGAACGCTTTTTGGTGATTCTGTCCCTTAGTTTTCCTAGCAAATACAGTAGTTGAGAGAAAGGC
>NC_069002.1:26999487-27001009 GCF_001194135.2 Octopus bimaculoides
ACAAATACAGTAGTTGAGAGAAAGGCCTATTGAGGTTATTCTCCTGAACGCTTTTTGGTGATTCTGTCCCTTAGTTTTCCTAGCAAATACAGTAGTTGAGAGATAAGCATATTATTGTTATTCTCCTGAATTTTATTTTTGTTATTCCGTCCATTAGTTTTCCTGCAATCATTACTCTTTAGCTGTATATATACAACTATTTATTGTTTTGCTCAGGAGCCCAGGTGGAGGGTAAAGTTAGACACAGGGGCCCATGTCTCAGAGGGTTAAACTGATATTTAGAACATAAATTAAGATGAAATATTAATGTAAGATTTTAATTAAGATCATTTTAAACATGAAGTTTCATTTGTAGATCCAGTCTTGGGAAGGCTGGTTCCAAAGGAGTTAATCTCTCTCTCTCTAGGAATCTATCGCAACCTTGGAACTAAGGCACAATCTCTTTGAACCTGCTGCCACTTACTAACTTACTGCTCACACATGTAACATGACAATGACAACAATGACAACGAAATATAATCAACCACCTACATCATCATCATCATCATCATCATCTCTCTCTCTTCTTTCTCCAGGATCCACCGTCAGCTTCCAGCCATGTCTAATATGAGAATCTCCAAGCGGAGTGAAACTCTGGTTTACTCAAAGATTGAGTAATGTTTACAGACATGCATGCACATACATACACACACACACGCATATAATATAGGAGTAGATTTGGTGAATGGAAACTGAAAGAAGCCTACTGCTTGTGTGTATGTGTATATATATATATATACATATACACACACTCACAAATTATGTGTGTAAACATAAACATGCACACACACACACACATACATACAAACAGCTACCCAGCAGATATTAACAAAGCTGAAGATCAGTGACAAAGAGAATACTTATGCTGAAGTATTGAGAAATCTACAGTTACTCTACTCAGATTACAAGTTCAGGTTTATACCGGTAATTAATGGGGCATTGGAATATGTAACCACTGCCTAAATATCAATCTTGATAATTTAAGCTTCTCAAAACCAGAAAGAAGAAAGGTGATTTGAAGACCATCGGGACTGTAAAATTCTGTAAAGCTTTCCAGAAGTTTATCATTTACATATATATGAGCATTTCTAGACATGAAAATACATACATAAAGCAAAACATACAAATATGTATGTATAGATACATACATACATACATACATACATACAAAAATACCTTGTTGTTGATGTTGAAATTCCAATGAAACCAGCTCTTTATTGTCAAGAAATCTTGAAATAAAACAGACAGACATACATACATTATATATACAAACTGTCAATCCCAACACATTTTTTCTCTCTCATCCGTCTTTGTCAAAGAGCGTAGGATCAAAACGTTAAAGACTTCTCCATTCTTCCCAAGCATCAAAGTAATACACCTGCTTATTGCTGCCTCACCTGTCTGTGTCTTTTGTACATTTGAGCTATATATCTGTGTGTGTGTGTGTGTGTGTGTGTGTGTGTGTGTGTGTGTGTGTGTGTGT
>NC_069002.1:27002884-27007363 GCF_001194135.2 Octopus bimaculoides
TATATATATATATATATATCGAGAGAGAGAGAGAGAGAGAGAGAGGTGAAAGGATAAATCTGAAGGTCTCTCATTGTGATGCACAATGTCACTATACCAAAGGCAAGGTATGCACACTTTGAATGTGGGCAATGTTTAAACAGCTGGTCACTGTCTAAGCAATTGTTTGTGAGACGCAGTTGCACGGGAACCACCTCTCTCTCCCTTTCTCTTTCTCTCTCTGTGTCTGTCTGTCTCTTTCTCTCTTTCCCTCACTTTCTCTTTCTATCTCTACATTCATGCTAAAAATCCGTTCTCCCCTCCCCTGTCCCTTTCTCATATCCCACAAGGTCGCATGTACTAATGGAAGGGAGAGGTCATGCCAGTGCATATTTCCATTGTAACAGGTGTTGTATTGGACATGGTAGTCAGAGAGAAGTTGTGGGTTATTCATATTCTCATGACCTACCTATCACACACACACACACACACACACACACACAGAGGATCAGGTGTTTCTATTTGTATCATTTCAATGACCAAGTCTTCAGTCCAGACGAAGGCCAGCAACCTGGTCATTAACTGGGTTAGAACAGATTTCACAACCTTGCCTCTCGCATTCAAACAAAGTGACAAGTGAATGTGAACCTCACACTTCCACACGCGGTAATTAATATGAAACTAATCACTTCCTCGGAACACTGTGAAATTTGTTTTACAAATATATATTACTTTGCATACGTACTCTTACGTTAACATCATCATCATCATCGTCGTCGTCGTCATCGTCGTTGTTGTCATCGTCACTATTAGCAGCAGCAGCAATAACACTGCTGCTGTCATCATTATCAAGAAAAATCATCATCATCATCACCATTATCATCATCATCATCATCAAACAGAACTATAAAGTACAAGCTTCAGTGATTGAAAATATTTAGTTTCTTTGTTCTTAGTTCAAAACTTGCTGTTCTTAGTTCAAAACTTAAAATCCTTCTTTAAATTTCATCTCAAGAAGAGGAAAGCAGTAGTAATCCTTTCCGGCACAAGGCCTGAAATTTGGTGGGGGTGGATTCGTCGATTACTAATCGACCCCAGTGTTTTCCCTGGTATTTAATTTACTGACCCCCACCCACCGAAAAGAAGAAACGCAAAGTCGACCTTAGTAGAATTTGAACTCAGAACATGCAGATGGACAAAATGCCACTAAGCATTTAGTAATAGTCCTCTCTACTATGGGCACACGGCTTGGATTTTGTGGGGAGGGGGACAGTCAATCACATCGACCCCAGTACTCAACTGGTACTTAATTTATCAACCCCGAAAGGATGAAAGGCAAAGTCAACCTTCACAGAATTTGAACTCAGAACATGCAGATGGACAAAATGCCACTAGGTATTTTGCCTTAAAGAAAGGAATAGTAATAAAAGCTCCAAAACACTATCAAGAGTAGCCTGTGCCCTCCCCTAGTGAATCTGCCAATGGGTGGGTGATGTAAGAAAAATGGTTAAGATGAATGGGGCTTCTTGAAGCAAGATCTTGTAAAGTGGAGAACAACAGCTGGGTGAAAGCTTTTGCTCTTTTTATGGTTAGGGTGAGCCCCGAATCTGTGTGATTCTTTGCCTGGCCCTAATTTGAGACTCTCCAGTATCAACAGGGTTGTATCATACATATGGTCACGTATTTTGTATACTAAAATTAACTTTCCATCTCATTTTCCAGCTAAGTGCTTGGGATCAATTTAATCAACTAATCTCTCCTTAAAAATTCCAGCTGTGTGCCTATGATTGAAATTATTACCATTATTTGACTTGACTCAGGATTGGCCCTATTCTTGGTAGAATTTATGTGGGTAGAGAGTTACTCCCTGTAACCTAAGATATACACATGATTTCACTAAGCACTCAAAATCCTTCTGATGATCTTTCCTGTTCTTAAGAAGCAAACCTTCTCTAGAAGCTCTACAGGACATTCCATTTCAATCCTCTTTAACCATTTGTCTATGTCATCACTCACAGTCCCAAATGCACCAGTTATCAAAGGAACAACCTTTACAAATTCCATTCTCCAAATTCTTGCAATCTCAAAATTTAAGGGATTGTATTCTCTCAAATTCTCATTTGATTTATTCATAATCCTAGCATCAAATGGACATGATAGATCAATCAATAAGCAAATATGATTTTCCTGATCTATTATTGTGATATCTGGTTTATGTTCTATCTTTTTATCCATCTGAATTGGAAAATCCCACAAAATCTTGCATGTTTCTGACTCAAGTACTCTTTCTACCCAACGAATGTACTCTGTACTTCTTGACAAAGCTTCCAGTGTAAAACTTTCAGAACTCGATCAGGTCACCATTTCTTACATTCTCCTCGGCTAACTTATAATTATTAACATTATTATTAAGGCGGTGAGCCGGCAGAATCATTAGCACGCCAGGCAAAATGCTTAGCACCATTTCATCTGTCTTTGCATTCTGAGTTCAATCAAATTCTGCCAAGGTCAACTTTACCTTTCATCCTTTCAGGGTCAATAAATTAAGTACCCATCAAATACTGGGGTCAATGTGATTGAATTACTCCCTCCCCACAAATTTTGGGCCTTATGCCCATAGTAGAAATGACTATTATTATTATTATTATTATTATTATTATTATTATTGTGATAAGCTGGCAGAATTGAGAGAAGGATGTAGCAGCATTTCATCTATCTTTACATTCAGGGTTCAAATTCCGCTAAGGTCAACTTTGCCTGTCATTCTTTTGGGGGGTCAATAAAATAAGTACTGTTTGAACACTGGGATCAATGTAATCAACTAGCTCCCTCCCCCTCAAAAAACAATCAGGCCTTGTGCCTATAGTAAAAAGTAGTAGTAGTAGTAGTAGTAGTAGTCAAGGTGGCAAGCTGGCAGAAACGTTAGCACGCCGGGTGAAATGCTTAGCGGTATTTTGTCTGCTGTTACGTTGAGTTCAAATTCTGCTGAGGTCGACTTTGCCTTTCATCCTTTCGGGGTCGATATAATCGACTTAACCCCTTTGTCTGTCTTTCTTTGTCCCCTCTATGTTTAGCCCCTTGTGGGCAATAAAGAAATAAGTAGTTGTAGTAGTAGTAGTCATCATTGATCTCATCTTCATCATGTTAGTAGTAGTCATACTTTAAAACAAATAGCAGTCACAAAGTTAAAACACAAACTTCTTAAGCCAACACACACACACAAAACATACACACCAACTGCACCCCCACCTCCTCAATGTCTCAGAAGCGACAGAAATCTGATTGCTCAAAGGTGTGTTTACAACAAGAGAGATGTTCTCTTTTTTTAAGATTAGAACTGCGCACATCCTGGATGTTGGTGCCACAACAAGACTAGCAAATGAACATACACACACACACACACACAATACACACACCATACTCACACCATATTCACACCCACACATGACAATCCAAATAATAAAAAAAAAAATAAAAAGCAAACCAGACTGTCTCTGGTGTTTGTTGAACAGATCAAAACTTCGTTTCCCAAGTTGTGAGTAAATATAATAATTAGTAAAACAATATGGTTTTGTGCGGTTGTTGTCGCCTTCCTCTCTGAAACTGGAAGGAAACCAAGAATGCAACACAAAACATGCTTGATGCTCTCAAGTAGACACACACACACACACAAGGCTGTTGGCCAGAAGCCCATTTATTAAACAAGATGAAACAAAACAAACAAATATAGCTCTGGCTTACAATTTTGTGACATATTAACCCCTTTCTTGCTACATTTCAGTGAAAATACACAGCATATGTTTCGATTAATTTTGAAACTAATGAAAAATTTATAAAATAACTTTGTCGTTATTAAGCTGGTGTTTGTTATAAGGTTTGAATTTACATTATTTAAACCCTTTTGTTACCATATTCCTGTTAAAATACACAACCTTTGTTTCAATTAATTTTTGAAATAAAGAATTTACTAAAATAACTTTGTCATTATTAAGTTGGCGTTGGTTAAGGTAAAAAGACTCACTTCAGTTATGAATGACTGTGGGATGCCCCTAGAAAGTTCCCCCTCCAAGGCACAAGTCTAGGCAAGGTTGTTTATGGAAGACCAACAGTCACCCATGTGTACCAGCCTCTCCTCTCCATGCCACCGATATTGTCCAAGAGAAAGGCAAAGGCCGATACAGCTTGGCACCAGTAATGTCACAACTCATTTCTACAGCTGAGTGAACTGGAGCAACGTGAAATAAAGCGTCTTGTTTGAAAATACAACACACAACCCAGTCTGGGAATTGAACTCACTATCTCATGATTGTGAGCCCATTGCTCACTGAGCCATGCACCTGGTAAGGTTTAAATTTACATTATTTAAACCCTTTTGTTAGCATATTTCTGTCAAAATACACTGCTTTTGTTTCAATTAATTTTGAAAATAATAAAAAATTTAGTAAAATAACTTTGTCATTACTTAGCTGTTGTTTGGAACATAAATTAACATGAAAAAAT
>NC_069002.1:27007699-27010314 GCF_001194135.2 Octopus bimaculoides
TGCCATTTTCTTTCTTTCTTTCAGTTCTTCCATCTTATCAAAGGCAGAACACCACTACAGCCGCCATCATCATCATACACCCATCCTCTGGCAAGAATCATGCAAGTGGTGGTTGGGAGTGGGGTGTAACAGAAGGCAAATATATAATTTATAACTTGCTTAGTTTCTTGAAATATTTCTCTATTTGGCTATTGTGAGATTGTTTTTCACCAGGAATATAGAAAGATATCATGGTTTGGTGGGAATAGGGACAGTTTGGTAAATAGGGACCAAAAAAAAAAAAAAATCGAAATTAAAATGCTTGTGTCAGTTATAGTAAGAGTTCGGGTCTGCAGAGTGATCTGATGCCCCTGGATGATAGAGAATTGGTAAGACTGTTTGCGGGGTGAAATTTGAAAGGATTTTAAGAAATCCTTGGAGTTGGGATAAGCAAAGCAGAAACATCAAACATCAGATTAAAACTTATGTTTGCTGTGAGCATAAGTGCAAGCAACAGAGACAAAGTTTTCAGACATAACAAATCTGTCCAACTGGCAATAAATATTTTGCCTTGCTTATCTGAACTGCAAAGACTTTTTCAATCGTTCCTAATTTCAACCCTAAAGTGTTTTACCAATTCTCTATCATTGTGAGGCATCGGATCACTTGGGAGACCAGAGCTCTTCCAATGCTGATTTCAACATTTTAATTTTTTTTTCTGTCTCTATTCTCCCTAAAGTCATGGTATTGTCATACCTGACACTGTGGAAAGGACAGAAATTCCTAAAGGAGACTTGTAGTCAAAAGAATCGGTTGCATTACATTCCTGGCATTTACTTTATCAATATTATCAATATGAGGAGGAAAAAACTGAAGTCAGCTGCAGTAGGATTTGAACTCAGAATGTGAAACAGTGAGACTAAAGAGCAACCATGCTATTTTATCATTTCAATCAACTCAACCAGACCAACTTTGGGGGTCAATAAAATAACAGAGATAAGAGCTTCTTAATCCTTTTGAGACACCCAGGCAGATTGATTGGCCCAAGTGAGACAAGCTTTAAGGACTTTGAGGCTTGTCCATTGGCCCTGATGGAACAAATGTTATGAATGGTTGGTTTTGAAGTGTAACAGCTAATCAGAGATTGTCTTTCAGTTGATGTATCTCAATAGAAAAAAAAGTTGGTCTTTTTGGCTACACATGCCAAAACATTGTGTGTCTCAAAAGGGTTAACCAATTATCAATCAGTATTGTGTTGTATCTGAGACTAAGCACTTAACTCTCAAATAGCTCAGTTTACTTAGCTGTAAACAGTACGCCAGAATGGTAGCCATGTTCATCAGTGACATAACAATGTTTCCCCCTTTGATAACGCTGTAGTTATTGTTAACGGTGCAAATGTTTATAATGTTATTCCTTATCATCATTTACTCCCCCGTCTTCCATGCCAGGAGAGGTTGGATAAGTCAACAGGATCTGACAAGCCAGAGGACAACATCAAGCTCCAACGCCTTCATTACAGCTGGATGCCCTTCCTAACACCATCCACTTCACAGTGTTCTGGGAGCTTTCTTCACAGCACCAGCACTAATGAGGTCACTGAGTATTTGCACAAGACAAGCCCACCCCTTTAAATGAGTTGGGGTGTAGCAGAAAGGGAGGTAGCTAAGGCAGCGAGCTGGCAGAAACGTTAGCACGCCGGGCGAAATGTTTAGCGGTATTTCGTCTGCCGCTACGCTATGTTCTGAGTTCAAATTCCATCGAGGTCGACTTTGCCTTTCATCCTTTCGGGGTCAATAAATTAAGTACCAGTTACGCACTGGGGTTGATGTAATCGACTTAATCCCTTTGTCTGTCCTTGTTTGTCCCCTCTGCGTGTAGCCCCTTGTGGGCAGTAAAGAAATTAGAAAAGGAGGTAGCTGTATGACAGGGGTTGAGGGACCAATGATATGACTGTTAAGAATTTTCCAATGGCAGTGACATAAAAGGGTGGTAGTATTTCATTATCTCAGTGTGGAGTATAATTCTACACGTAGGGTGAGCTACCAGCTAACAACTCTTTCTATCCAGGGGAACATTCCTCTTCCATCCCCTTAATAACACAGAAACTAGGAAACTAGAGAAAAGCAGACTGGCTCACTGGATTATTTAAAACAAGTGGGGGGAGGTAATATGCCCCAGGATAGGCTTTGATATAGTTCAGTCAATATAACTGACTACATCACTTCCAAACAAAAGCAAAACACAAATTAAGTTTGAAACTAGTTAACAGAAAATCAATATTACTCTCTCCTTCTCTCATCACCTCTCTCTCTCTTCTTCTCTCCCTATCTCTCTCTCTCTGTCTGTCTCCTCTCCTCACTTCTCTCTCTCCACACTTCTCACTCTAAAGCTTTAGTTTACGAAGTATTGAGAAAATAGTACCAACAGAATTGGTTTCCTAACTAAAGTACCAAGCTGAACTTCAACAACAACAGTAGCAACAATAACAAACTCAATGTGCAACATAAGATAGTAGCCACAACATCAATTAAAATAATAAACACACACACACACACACACACACACACACACACACACACGAAAAGAACAACTAAATAATATCGTTTTCTTCCTTCCATTCACTCCATCCAACA
>NC_069002.1:27010836-27016284 GCF_001194135.2 Octopus bimaculoides
CATATACATACATATATACATACATATTTATACACATATATACATATACTAGTCCTTATATATTTAATATTCAATATTCTATTTATTCAATAAGACATTCAATACTTCATTTCATTTTACTATATATATTATATATTCCATATTATATATCCCACATTAATTTTATAAGAATACAAATAAAACATAAAAAACAGACAGAGTTGGAATTCTTTTGAATAATACATACATATATATATACATACATAAATATATATATATATATACATACATATATACATACATATATATTTATATATACATATACATACATATATATATACATACATATATTCATGTATATACGTATATATACATACATATACACATATCTATATATAAACACATATATGTATATATATATATATATATATATATATATACACACACAGACACACACACGTCTTACACAAACACTAAATCAATCACCTAAACAAATTATTTATACATGATGGTGATATCTATACATATATGTATGACCACAACATAATATAAAATGGTGTTTGCTCTACACACATGCAATTAGACATCATATCGATTTTTTTCTTTTTCTGATGCTCTAACAATTCTGCTAATCGACAGTATTCATAATAGTAATAATAATAATAATAATAATAATAATGATAATAATAATAATAATCCTTTCTACTGCAGGCACAAGGCCTGAAATTTTGGGGGAGGAGATAAGTTCATTACATTGACCCCCAGTGTTTCACTGGTACTTATTTCATCAACTCCAGAAGGATGAAAGACAAAGTCAACCTCTGCAGAATTTGAACTTAAAACACGAAGACAGGTGAAATGTCATTAGGCATTTTGCTTGAGGTGCTAAGGATTCTTCCAGCTCCCTACCTTAATAATAACAATAGCAAATAACAATTATTTTAATTCTTTCTACTACAGGCATAAGGCCTGAAATTTGTGGTGGGGAGGGGACTAGTCGATTACATTGACCCCAGTGTTTCACTGGTACTTAATTTATCGACTCCTGAAAAGATGAAAGGCAAATTCGACCTCAGTGGAATTTGAACTCAGAACATAGCAGCAGACAAAATACCACTAAGCATTTCACCCAGCGTGCTAACAATTCTGCCAGCTCACCGCCTTAATAATAATAATAATAATTATTATTTCAAATTTTTGCCACAAACCTTATTCAGGGACCTTTTGAGCAGGATGGGCTACTTGACCTAAAGAAAATTCTAACTGCACTGTTTATCTTGATATGATGTCACCATGTCACACACATATGGTTGTCATGCATGTGCCTGGTGTACCCTTATCAGACGGGTAGTCATGATGGGTATATTAGGCTTTGTATATTTGTACCCCAGTGTCCATTTGCTGGTATGAGCTAACAGTTCTGAGATAAGGGGATTAGTCAATACCGCCAACCCAGTATGAGATTGGTACTTCATTTTATAGACTCTGAAAAGGTGAAATGCAAAACGGGTTTGAACTCAGAAGGTTAAAAAACCAGAACAAATACAAGGCATTTTCTCAATGATTCTAATGATTCTGTTGTTTCACACGCTTCTGATCTACCTGTACGTCTGATGATGTAAAAGCATAAAGTCCGTTAAGTAGACAGGTAGATTGTCTGTAATATTATAATGCAGTGCAAAATGCAACATGTCTGTCTAGATTGAGCAAAACAAAAGGAAACATCAAAAGCAGACACCCAGCTTATTATTAAAACAGGCTCAATACTAAATATAGAATGAACAGGGTGAAAAAAAGAACAAATATTAAAAAAAAACAAAACCTTCCATTCATTCATCTTTGACAAATAAAGTACAAATTATGCCAGAATCTATCGAAAATTTGCAACTCATAGAGTTTTTTGTTGTTGTTTTTGAAATGGTAGTCTATTTACCTGTATAGGTTAGTGTCTGTTTGGGCATTGATAAAGAGGTCAGATAATGATTTTCAAAAACAAAACAGATAAACATTGAAAAGACAAACATGCATAAATAAATAGTTTTATACAGGAGAAGTAGGAGAAATCTGAGTCAATAAGAAATTCAATGATGAATCTGGGTTTTGGAGGGAGGGGTCTTTCTTCTTCTTTCTTTTTTTTAAAGCATTTGGCAGTCTGTTTTTTAAAAAAAAAACAAAAAAAAAACAAATAAACAAATATTGTTTTTCTTCCCTGATTTACTGAGACAGAAAAGAAAACTAAAACATTACACAAGTTAGTAGACTTAGAAGAGATTGCATGATTTTGTTTGTTTCTGTTCTGTTCTGTTCTTTCACTGGAAGAACAAATAAACTCAAGCCAAATTATACAAGTTCTGAGTAAGATCAACTTATTGATCTTGTTTTCCTTTCTTCGGTGTGTGTGTGGTGATAGTGGTGGGAAGGACTGGAGAGGAGTTAGGGGTTTCAAAAACAGTAAGCATTAGTCATGAAAAAATAAAAAAAAAACAAAGCAACTAAAACAAGCCCCTCTTGATGATTCACCTGTAAAGGTGTGACATCATTGAAATATTCTGCATTATGACTGTCAGTAAATGAATACCAATGATGAGAACGGTGATGGAGGTGGCACAGGTAGAGACAGGGTACGATGTGTACCTACTCCTCAGTTTCCGGGTTGTTCTGTACATTAATGTCTTTGAATGCTAATGTTTATTATTAGACAATTCCTGTCAATGTTTCTATCAATAAACTGAATATTTCTCTCTTATCTTTTACTTGTTTCAGTCATTTGACTGCAGCCATGCTGGAGCACCATTTTTAGTCACAGGCATGGCTGTGTGGTAAGAAGCTTGCTTCCCAACCATATGGTTCTGGGTTCAGTCCCACTGCGTGGTACCTTAGGCAAGTGTGTTCTACTAGAGGCTTGGGCCAACCAAAGCCTTGTGAAAGGAATAAGATAGGTAGAAACTGAAAGAAGCCTGTTGTATATATACATACATGTATGTATGTATGTATGTATGTATGTATGTATGCATGCATGTATGTATATATCTATGTGTGTGTGTGTGTATGTCTTTGTATTTGTATTTGACCCCACCACTGCTTGACAACCAGTGCTGGTGTGTTTACATCCCTGTAACTTAGCGGTTCGGCAAAAGAGAGCAACTGAATAAGTACTAAGCTTAAAAGACAAAATGATAAACACAGACGCAAAGACATAAACACACACACATATATAGATATAAATGACAGGCTTCTTTCAGTTTCCATCTACCAAATCCACTCACTAGGCTTTGGTCGGCCCGAGGCTATAAGATACTATGCAGTGGGACTGAACCTGGAACCATGTGGTCGGAAAGTAAACTTCTTACCACACTGCCACACACCTGCTCCTATTCAGAAATATTTAGAATGATTATTCATTTTTAATTGTACATGGTACAGGTATAGCTGTGTGGTTAAGCAGTTTGTTTTGCAATGATGTACTTTCAGGTTCAATTCTTATGCAATGCACCTTGGACAAATGCCTGTTTATTACTCTAACCAAGGATGACCAAAACCAAGCGAGTGATTTTGGTTGATGGAAACTGAAAAGAAGCCAGCTTTTTGTTGTGTGTTTGTGAGTACATGCATGTGTATGTGTGTATGTGTATGTGTATGTGTGTGCGTGTGCATGTGTGTGTAGGTTTGTGGCCTTATCTTGGACATCCCATGCTACTACTTATAAATGAGATTGACCGTCACGCGAGCAGTGACGTTCCTTTAGAAAACACTTGTCTGGAAATATGTCTGTACTTGAAGAAAATATAACCATGCTTGAAAACAAGCAAGGGTTAATGACCTGAAGGGCATCCACCCTTAAAAAAAAAAAAAATCAGCCTCAAGAAATCTTGTCTGACCCAAACAAACATAGGAAAAAATTATACACTAAAACAATGACAATGATGATGATGCTGTTTGCATATTTTATTCAGGTCTTGCAAACAAAACAGATATTATAGATTAATTTCTACGATACTTATGCAGCAAAAGTGGTAGGGTATTCTGGTTGGACCACTAGAAGTTAGTGGGTGGCAGTGATTATTAGGTGGCTTTGTGAAACCTGCTGTAAAGGCTGAACCTGGCTGCATTCCTAGGTTGTGCCTCTCGTACTCCCATTCATTGGAAAGAAAGGAAAGGAAGGTATGTTGTTTCCATTCATTGTTATTGTAACATAAAATGGCTTTGCAAGTACTTGGCATAATTTGGTGTGGGATATTCAAATACCAAATTTGCTGTTTAGTAAATAGCTGCATGCATTTGATTACGGGTCATTGCCAAAAAGAGTATAAATTAATATTAAAGAATTAATTACAATGGTGCTAGAGGAACCAGGTCATAACCTTGCCAAAACATGATGCGTGCATCAATGAGTTTAATGGGTAGAACAGCAGCCATGAGGCAGGTATTGCTCCAATGTTCAGCACCTTGTTTTTTTTTTTCAATCTTCATACCTTAATCTAAAAGTTGTTTGTGTTATCCTGTATATTTTCCTTAAAATTACAGTGACATCACTGACTCAGAGTTCTCCCTCACAACGAAATCATTTCCATCCTAGAAATTCTGCATCATCACTTTACATGGTGAAAGAGACAGAGCTGAGGTGGGGAAGGTTTGCACAAACTGGTTGTTAAATCTTATTTTTATATAAAAACCTGGTTTCTTTCAACAGCAAGAAAACATGCTATCATCATCATCCTTTAACTCTTTAGCATTTAAACCAGCTATATCCAGCCAAAATATGCCTCCTGTTTTTATGTTTAAACTGGCCTGGTCTAACCTCTCACATCAACCCTACAGTGCCATTATATAGACAATAACATCATCAAAATCTCAAAACTACGAGACTTTTATTAACTCATTTTTATTGCTATCACAGTAATAATAATAATAATAACTAAACATGAATAACACTGGTGAAATAGTGATGATAAAAATTGACTATTCTCTTAAAGATATACCCATTCTTCCTAAAAACATATACATACATACATACATATATATATATACGTGTATAAGGGATGACCACTAGGTGGACATCCAATATGTTAGAAAGAGGTCATCAACGACCCAACCACAAAGAAAAATAATGTTCTCCAGAAAAATTTCGCAAAACACCAGAACAGGACAAAATGAGAAATATAAAATAAAGAATTAGCCGTGTACTGCAGTTTCGAACATTAACGTTTTACTTACGTAACCACACCCGTGTTCTCGTCAGCACAGCTGTTCTAGAATCAATATAATTTGCAGAACTATACACGAATTGTCTTCATGAAATAAGACTTGTATACAGTTCTACTGATTACACTGAGGTTATTTTTCAAATTTTTTCTGAATTTTCAGTTTTTTTATATGCTAGGCCACTTGGTTTTAAATTGAATTAATATTCAATTTATCATCCTATCTATATAAATAATATATGTATCTATATATGTGGAGGCGCAATGG
>NC_069002.1:27016294-27016618 GCF_001194135.2 Octopus bimaculoides
CCTATCTATATAAATAATATATGTATCTATATATGTGGAGGCGCAATGGCCCAGTGGTTAGGGCAGCGGACTCGCGGTCATAGGATCACGGTTTTGATTCCCAGACGGGGCGTTGTGAGTGTTTATTGAGCGAAAATACCTAAAAGCTCCATGAGGCTCCGGCAGGGGATGGTAGCAAACCCTGCTGTACTCTTTCACCACAACTTTCTCTCACTCTTACTTCCTATTTCTGTTGTGCCTGTAATTCAAAGGGTCAGCCTTGTCACACTGTGTCACGCTGAATATCCCCGAGAACTACGTTAAGGGTACACGTGTCTGTGGAGT
>NC_069002.1:27016628-27020723 GCF_001194135.2 Octopus bimaculoides
TGCCTGTAATTCAAAGGGTCAGCCTTGTCACACTGTGTCACGCTGAATATCCCCGAGAACTACGTTAAGGGTACACGTGTCTGTGGAGTGCTCAGCCACTTGCACGTTAATTTCACGAGCAGGCTGTTCGTTGATCGGATTAACTGGAACCCTCGACGTCGTAAGTGACGGAGTGCCAACAATATCTATCTATATATATATATATAGGTGAATACCAAACTGGCTTGGTGCCTCAATTTAAGTACCTAATTCAACTGAATCTTAATTTTAGTTATTTATTTATGTATGTATGTATGGTGTGTGTCATTGTATCTATGTTTGTCCCCTACCAGTGTTAGTGTGTTTATGTCCCTGTAACTTAGTGGCTTGAGAAAACTGACCAGTAGAATAAATACCAAGCTGGAAAAAAATGAAAAATAAGTCTTGGGGTTGGTATGTTTGATTAAAAATTCTTCAAGACGGTGCCCCAGTATGGCCACAGTCTAATAATTGAATCAAGTAAAAGGTATAATTATCATCATCATCATTGTTGTTTTAATGTCTGCTTAAGGCATGATTAATTCAAAACAACATGAATAAATAGTCTTTAGATTTAGCAGAGTAATTTGAATGCTAAAGGGTTAAGGTCTGTTTTCCGTGCTGGCATGGGTTGGATGGCTTGACCAGAATTGGCAAGCTGGGGAGCTGCACCACTTTTCAGCCTGATTGGACTTGATTTTTACTGCTGGCTGTCATCCTAAAGCCAACTACTTTACGTTGTGTGCCAGGTGCTTTTAGCATGGCACCAGCATGAGTGCTTTTACGTGGTACCAGCACAGGACTCTTACAAGACAATCCTCTTCACCAGGGAACATGGCCTTCACACTTCTGTTATGAATTTCTTTCCGACTGGCCTTCATGCGGGTGACACGTAAAAGCACTCACTACACTCTCTGAGTGGTTGGCGTTAGGAAGGGCATCCAGCTGTAGAAACTCTGCCAAATCAGATTGGAGCCTGGTGTAGCCATCCGGTTTCACCAGTCCTCAGTCAAATCGTCCAACCCATGCTAGCATGGAAAGCGGACGTTAAACGATGATGATGATGATGATTGAAAAATTCTTCCTCAGTTCTTCCCTTCACTAAAATTCCTCCTCTTAAATTTCAAATTCCTCTCCCGTTAACCAAGTACCACCCATCTGAGAATCTCTGTTCCAGACAAAATAAATAAATAAATAAATAATAAATAAAATCTATCCGAAAATGTTGTGAAACTATTGTAAATAATCCAACATTTGAGAAACACGTCTACAACACAACAGTCCATAGTAACTTCTATAGTATTCCAGTGTAATTATTGGAATTATGATAATGGCGATAGTGAACTGTTATCTTGTTGAAAACATTGATTGTTCTTCTTCAGTTCCAGCATTAAACAAATGGTAGACGATATAATCGGACATTCTCAATTAACGATTCAAGGACAACAATTATTATTTTCTGAAAACCTACAAAACACCCTTATACTCTAGTCAATAGTATAATATGGAGACATTCTTTAAAGTTCTTCTTTTGTTAGGCGTTAACAACACTAAATCTAATGAAAATTAATTCATATCACTGTAAAAATTAATCTTATCACCCCATTGTTAATTGCTTGTATTATAGGCTCAAGCATAACTATGTATAACTAAGATTGTTAGGCAACCATGTAGTAGCAGTAGTGACCCCTGCTTCTGCTGCTGCTGTTGCTCTCCCTCCTCCCCTTCTCTTTCCACTTCTCCTCTCCCTCCTGCCCTCCTTTTTCCTCTCCTCCTGCCCTCCTTTTTCCTCTCCTCCCGCACACCCTCCTGATCCCTCTTCTCTTCCCATGACCAAACCAAGCAAACTATATTTCCATTGCTTTTTCAAATTGTTGATCCTTTCTGTCAATCACAACTCCCAATCATCGTTCATCATCATCATCATCATCATTTAATGTCCGTTGTCCATGCTGGCATGAGTTGGATGGCTTGACCAGAGCTGGCAAGTTGGGGAACTACTACACCAGGCTTCAGTCTGACGTGGCATGGTGCCTACAGCTGGATGCCATTCCTTACGCCAACCACTTTACAGAGTGTGCTGTGTGTTTTTGCGTGACACCACACAGACGCTTTGTACATGGCACCGCACAGGCACTTTTATGTGGCACCACATGGGCACTTAAGGAGAACTCTGAGCCAGTAACGTCACCATAATTTTAACCCTTTAGCATTTAAACCGGCCATATCCGGCCAAAAGTATTCTGCCTGTTTTATGTTCAAACTGGCTGGATCTGGTCTCTCACACCACCCTACAATCTCATTTAAAAAATTAACAGCTACCTCATCAAAATCTCATAGCTACAAGATAATGCATGATTAGTTCAAAACAATGTGAATAAAAAAGCATTAATTTTGGCAGAATAATGCAAACACCAAAGGGTTAAGGGAAATATACAAGATAACACAAACAGCGTTAAGGTTAAGGCATCTCGAGCAAGTATTTTTCACAACACTTCAGGGGGACTATCCTTTGGGAGATAAATTTGTTCAGATTCAAACAGGAGACAAATAACAACTAAAATACTAATTCTTCAAATGATGACCCTTACAGAAAAATACAAGAACATCATTGTTATAATCCTTTATTCTTCCACAGTTTCCTAATGCCGGATTAGGATTAAATAATCTAACAATAACAACATGAATTAAAATTATCAAAATTAATGTAGTGTTTTGTGTTGATCTTCACCAAATTTAGTTTTATAAGTGGCCTACTTAATAACATGTAAATATTAATTATCAACGAAAGCTGAGGTAATTTTGTATAAGCATTTCATGGAATTTAATTAATTTTCTAAATAGTAATTTTAGATTAGAAGTTTATTCAATATACTAGCAGCTAAGCCTAGTTTCATCCAGTCGGTTTGGATGATGTGGCTGTAAAACCTGCTCTGTGTAAGCATTCGACTTGTTTGGGCACGATTACATTAAAAAACAATCTTAGAATGACTTTTTCTGTCAAAACGCTAAAAATAACTGACCAACAAAAAAAAAAACAAGATTTGACCAAATCAAAAAATAAACCAGCCCACTTCAATTGCGCACACACATGCACACACACAAAAACACACTCACACATGAACACACACACACACACACATTCACATACCCCCCACTTTTACATACACACGCATATATTCACACAGAGTTGAAATGCTGTTTGATTTGTTTTTTCAGCGTACAATTTTCATCATCCCACTACCAAGTATGGCATCACCCCTTCCTTTCTCATTCATAAAGACAAGAGTATTATTATAGTAGATTATCTCGGTAACCATGGAAGCTATGAAAAAATACAAAGCCCAGCATCACCACCAGATCATTCTACACATCTGTGTAATTTTTCATGCAATTCCACCCAGGCGTTTGACCACGAATCCCAAGACAAGAAAGAATTGCCCATGTCAAATTTATATGTATAGATTAAGTGTTTATAGTAATTATTTGGGTTAATGAAGATTAACGAAGAGATCAAAGAAAACACTGCATAAATTATTCACTCAGAAAAGTGTTCCAAGTTTCTCACCAATGCATGACATCTTGGGTAAATGTGTTAAACTATAGCCTTGGGCCAATCGATGCTTTTGTAAGTAAAACTGGAAGACAGAAACTAAGTTGAAGCCTTGTGTGGATGCCTTGTGCACGCGCGCGCGCGCGCGCGTGTGTGTGTGTGTGTGTGTGCGCACACGCACACATACATGTGTGTGTTTTTTTTATTGCATTTGTTCCCACTGCCCCACTCCTGCCACCACTTGATAACTGGTGTTGGTCTGTTTATATCCCCGCAACTTAGCAGTTCACAAAAGAGCACCAATACAGTAAGCACCAGACTTTTAAAAATAAGTACACAGGTCGATCTGTCAGACTAAATAAAACCTTTCGAGGTGCTGCTTCAGCAAGGCACCACTCCAAGAACTGAAACCAAAGAACAGCTCACAGATCAGGATTATCACAATGCTTCAAGCTGTTACATTTACTAAGATAAACTGCATTATTTTCATTACAGTCGCCCTACGTAGTTTTTAATTTTGTTTC
>NC_069002.1:27021616-27024886 GCF_001194135.2 Octopus bimaculoides
GCGACGGGCAAAATGCTGCTAAGCATTTCGTCCAGCGAACTAACGATTCTTCCAGCTTGCCTCCTTAAAAAAATATAATATAAAAATTTATTAACAATGTATTTTTCAAGGGTATTTTCAACTGAACGGTTTTGTTATTTTTTCTTCTTTTTTCTTAGACAAAAAAAAAAAAGAAAATCAGTAAACAGGGTCTTTTATAACTGAGACACTCTACTAAACCCCAATCACTAGGTATGAGTAGAATCATGAAACATCTGTTTTCTATGCTGGCATGGGTTGGATGGTCTGACTGAGGACTGGCAAGCCAGGAGGCTACACCAGGCTTCAGTCTGATCTGGCAAAGTCTCTACAGCTGGTTGCCCTTCCTAATGCCAACCACTCTGAGAGTGTAGTGGGTGCTTTTTACATGCCACCAGTATGGGGGCCAGTCAGGCGACACTGGCATCAACCACACACGAATGGTGCATTTTACGTGTATAAATTAGAGACTTTCAGCTGAATTCAACAGTTTTATGGCCATTATTAAATATTCTAAGGTGGTGAACTGGCAGAGTTGTTAGAATGTTGGATATTTTGTCTTGCAGTATTTGTTTTGATTCGCTACAATCTGAGTTCAAATCATGCCGTGGTCAAATTTGCCCTTTATCTTTTCTGGAATGGTACAAAAATAAGTGATAGCCCAGGAATAGGGGTGAACTGAAGGATTGACAGAATGGAATTGTTAGAGCATTGAACAGGATGTCTGGTGCCTTGTAGTGTCTGTTCTAGATTTGTATGTTTTTTGTTTAAATTCTGTTCCTGTCACCTCAAAAATGGTGTCATTCCTGTCAGGAGTTGTGATTGACAGATTGGATCAACAATTTGGAAAGGGGAATGAGAGTGGAGGAGAGGGAAAAGGAGGGTAGGAGGGAGAAGAGAGAGAGAGAGGAGGAGGAGGAGGAGGAGAAGAAAAAGGCAAGGAGCATGGAGAACAGCAGAAGGATCCACTGCCACCACCCCCAGCGCCTGGCATACACTCAAACACAAAACACATCTCGAAAATAAAATTGCAGTGTTTATCTGCCCAAATTACTATCTTTAGTTATGAATGCACGTAGCTAAGTGGTGCGGATATGCAGCTCACGATCGTAAAGTCGTGAGTTCAATTCCTGGTGACATGTTCTTTCGTTGAACAAGACATTTAATTTCACATCGCTCCATTGCACTCAGCCGGCAAAAAATGAGTTGTACCAGTAGTTCAAAGCACCAGCCTTTGTCACGCTGAATCTCCGAGAACTGAGTTAAGCACATGCATGTCCGTGGAATGCTCAACCATTTACATGTTCATTTCATGAGCAGACTGTTCCATTGACTGGACCAACTGGAACACTCAGCATCATTACTCTTGGAGTGCCAGTTATTAACTATCTTTGGTAATTATTTGAATACCACACGATGACACAGAGGTGTTTGAGAATTTCATAAACATCCATAATGATTGACAAATATCCAAGATATAATCAAACATCGAGTTTCAATTTTTGAATAAAAAAAATACCATCAAAATAACAAGTACAAACAATACAAAAATACAAGATTATATATATATATATATGTGTGTGTGTGTGTGTGTGTGTGTGTGGATATGTATATAGATGAGAAATACTTACCACTAGGCAAGGCAAACGTAGCATACTCAGTGAAAAAATAACATTGGAACTCTCCTTTCCGTTGTCTTAGATATGTTGAGATTTCTCTACGAATATCTGCTGCTAGATCGGGGCTTGAGTGTGATGGAAGACGTTTCACTACTTTCGATGCCATATCAGTAGCCGTCAGTAAGACTGCAAGCATGTCTTCCCGTTGAAACCGAATTGCTAAATGCACCAAAGTATAGCCTACCTCAAATGCACTCGGTCTGTTCAAAAACGTGACCTCATCTTGATTTAACTGCCGAGCAGGGTTACCACCAGAAGCTAGATATGTTTCAACAGTGTCCGAGTCCCCGTCAACAACACCTATGCATGCATTTAACCAGGACCAGTCTTTGTCTCGTAAGCGTGTGCGCAGAAGACGTAAACGCCTTTCTTCAGTCCATTTGTCAGGTTCGTTGGAAGCATAAGGTAATGCTGCAGTTGCTCCCACCTGTTGCTGCTGCTGCTGTTGTTGCTGCTGCTGTTGTTGTTGTTGTTGTTGCTGCTGCTGTTGTTGTACTTGTTGTTGTTGTTGTTGTTGCTGCTGCTGCTCATGAGAGTCACTTTTATGTATATAAATGGACGAATGGTTTGCTTTTATTTGTAATGAATCTGACATTTCTACAGGTGAACAACTGTTCAGATTGCACGAAGAACTCGGCTCTGAAATAGTTTTGCTAGCTCCACAGATAACACACTTCAGAGACTTGGGCCAATTATCAAAAGTACAAGATTTACAGGTCCATTTACCAAGAGAGCGTGTAAGGGCTGAAGATACCGACCGATTTTTGTCATTGTAAAAATCTTTAGTAGTATCAGGAGAATTTGGTGAGTTACGGTTTGCCATGTTGTTACCAGACGACGGTTCCATATTTATCGATAGGACTTGACCTGGACTTTTAGAGGGGTTAGTCTTATTGACATATGTAGTGGAGGGTGACTGCTTCCGTAGCATTAAACACTGTGTACACTTTATGGCACGGGGCCAATTCAGGTAGGTACAAAGATGACATGCCCACTTCTCAGTCCAAGGAGCCACAATGGAAGGGCTTTTTTTGCAAGTGATGTCATTTTGTGTTGGGCTTGTGGGAATTAAATTTGTGGAGCTACTGTTGCTTGAAGCCGAATTCATCATTGATGCCATCTTATAAATGTCCTGCTCGTTATTTAAAGCATCATCTGTAATGAGCTGCGGTGTTCGAGATGCACAGCATAAAGTGCACTTTTTAGCAGCAGGGAAGTTTTCATATGTACAGTAGTCACAAGCCCATTTCTCTAACTCGTTCATTTTCCTCATGTGGTCAAAATGTACTAAAATACAAAAAGAAAAATGACATATGAGAACAAGCTGTCAATTATTGATAGAAGCAAATCTGTAAGAAACAACAAGGCTGTCTAATAAGAAAAATGAAGTGTGCATGTCTATATGATATATATATATGTATATATATATATATATACCGGAGTAAGCACATGAAATGTGCAACAAGGTGGAAAAAAGAGTACTCAAATACCAGAGGTAGAGTAACATGCTTTATTTAAAAGCAGCAGAAATATAACGTGAAACTCAGAGTAACGGTTTTTTTGTTATATTTCT
>NC_069002.1:27024896-27026220 GCF_001194135.2 Octopus bimaculoides
GCTAATATCCATTATTTATTCCTATGTCAACATTTTTGTATAAAGCTTTATTTGACCGTCAAATTTAAGTCAAACATATAAGTTGCCTTACACGTCTTTGGGGAATACATTTGAGAACAAACAAAAGTCAAAAATAGGAGATCAATACCGCATTTCTAAGTTTCTTCCATATTTAAATTTGTCGTTAAATGACGTTAAATTTGTCCCTTTCCTGCTATATTGGTAACGATTACATAGTTTTCTATGAAAAATTATGTATATATATATATATACAATAATCCCTCGCCATATCACGGTTCACCTATCGCGGTTTATTATTTAAGCTTACATCGATTCCTCCATGGTGTTGTTTTGCATTTATAATAAAATAAATATATACAAACTATAAAAGTAATTTTAAAAAATATACAATGCAGTACTGTTTCTACTTTGTGGATTTTAACCTAATGTAGTGGGTTTTGGAATGTAACAACCACGATAGTCGAGAGATTACTGTATCTCACCTTTCCAAGCATTAAACTAATACACCTGTTTGTTGTTTATACACCTGTCTTCACCTTTTGTCTTTTTGTAAATTCCAACTATATATATATATATATATATATATATTATACAGAGTACATGTACCTATATAAATATATATATAATACAGAGTACATATACCTACATATATGTATGTATGTGTGTGTGTATATATATATATATGTATGTATATATATATATATATATATATATATATATATGTGTGTATGTATATAAATGAACAAAAACTCAATAGAGGGCATTAAAACATTCGGACAGATAGACAATGCAAAGGTGGACAAGAGAAACAACAATTAGAAGGACAGGTAAAAAAAGACGGGTCGTTCTTGGCTTTCTTTCATCAGTCAAGAACCATATATATATACACACGCGTGCACACACACACACACATATATATATAAGAATTAAAGTCACAATATATGGATTTAAGTAATCTAGTAGTGCTCATAAAAAAAGGTCCTTACTGTATCATTCTATAAAACATATACAGTTACATACTGCGGTGGATGTAATCGACTTAATCCCTTTGTCTGTCCTTGCTTGTCCCCTCTATGTTTAGCCCCTTGTGGGCAATACAGAAATAAGAACTGCCTGACTGGCCCTCGTGCCGGTGGCACATAAAAGTACCCACTACACTCTCGGAGTGGTTGGTGTTAGGAACGGCATCCAGCTGTAGAAACTTTGCCAGATCAGATTGAGCCTGGTGCAGCCTCTGGCTCACCAGTCCTCAGTCAAACCATGCAACCCATGCCAGCATGGAAAGTGGACATAAAACAATGAT
>NC_069002.1:27026433-27028694 GCF_001194135.2 Octopus bimaculoides
TATATATATATATATATATATATATATATATATGCTGGGCTTCTTTCAGTTTCCACTCACAAGGCTTTGGTCAGCCCAAGGCTACAGTAGAAGACCCTTGCCCAAGGTGCCACGCAGTGGGACTGAACCCGGAACCATGTGGTTGGTAAGCAAGCTACTTATCACACAGCCACTCCTGCGCCTAATGTGTTTTTTTTGCCATTTACTTCTAAATGAAGGCGTAAAATCCAGTCTGAAGACATAGGAAAACATGAGTGACTTTATAGAAGGTTATTTTTTGTAGGTTGTTGGTAATTGGAGCAGAAGAAAGATATGAAAGCTACGGAATGAAGGTGAAAGACGAGAACTGAATAATAGTTAATCAAGGGCGAAGGTAATTAATTGTGTGTGTTTGAATGTTTATAATCCGTGCAAGTGTAATGAGAAAGTCATAAGAACATAAAACAGGCAAAATTCACTGATGACATCATCAAAAGCTAAAAGAAAAAGGAAGCCGATATGAAAACAGAAAAATATTAATTAGCCTTGAAAATATTAATTAGTGAAGCAGTTGTTAAATTGTTTATTATGTTGGGTCA
This sequence comes from Octopus bimaculoides, assembly GCF_001194135.2. Lineage (NCBI taxonomy): Eukaryota > Metazoa > Mollusca > Cephalopoda > Octopoda > Octopodidae > Octopus > Octopus bimaculoides. Next base: position 27,027,012 of record NC_069002.1, read on the forward strand.
CTGTTAAAACTGAGAGAAAGTGTTCCAATTGAAGTATTATGAATTCTAACACTGAAATAAGGTCAGAGATTTAGAGAGAGAGAGGGAGGGAAGAAGAGAGGAAGGAAGGAAAGAAAAAATGAAAGAAAGAAAAGAAGGAAGGAAAGAAGGAAGGGAATGAGGGAGGGAGATAATCATTAAAATGGTATTTTATTTGATTGTCCCCTGAAGGACAAAATAAAAGCATTTTTTTTTTCTATAAAAAGTGTATTTGCATCAAGGATTCATTTTAGGTGTAAGATAGGGCAAACATGACTGTAGGGTTAAGAAGCTTGCTTCCCAACCGCATGGTCTTGGGTTCAGTCCCACTGTGCAGCGCCTTGGGCAAGTGTCTTCTACTATATAACCCTGGGCTGACCAAAGCCTTGCGAGCAGACTTGGTAGATGGAAACTGAAAGAAGCATCACCATCATAGAAGCAGTGTTGTTCATTTCCAGTCTTCTGTGAAAAGCATGTCAGGTCATGTGGAAATATTACCTTGCTTGGAAACAAGTGAGGGTTGGCAACAGGAAGGGTATCCAGTCACAGAAAATCTGCCCCAACAAATTCCATCTGATCCATGCAAGCACGGACATTAAGTGATGATGATGATGATGATGATGATGATGATGAAACTGGTTCCTGGTATTTGACTGATGCATTATTTTACTGACCCTGGAAAGATGAAAGGAAAGAATTAACTTTGGCCAGATTAGAACTCAGAATGCAAAGTTCTGCTGCTTTGCTTGTTCTGCCGAGCTATTGGACTATTTTAAGTATCACTAATAAACAATTTTGATCTAATTATTTATTGTTGTTAGTAAATAACATTTGGGATTGTGTATGTCTAGAACACAATCATCTGATGTCTTTCCCTTTTTTCAAGACAGTCATGTAATTTCAGGAATATTTAGCTGCTGTTTCTAGACAGTTGAGCAACAACAAAAAGGATGCCTTCAGTGGAACTGAACCTGAGACCGTGTAGTTGAGAAACAAACTTCTTAATCATATATCCACACTGTTTTAATGCTTATTGTTTCTTGCTTGCATGAGTCAGACCAAATTCATTGAGGCAGATTTTCTCTGGCTGGATGCTCTTCCCATTGTCAACCCTTCAACTCTTCCAAAGCAATGTGTTTTCACAGGAGACCGCTAGCAAACACCACCATTTGTATAATGGTGATCATCATCATCGTTTAGCGTCCATCTTCCATGCACGCATGAGTAGGACAGTTGACAGGAGCCGGCCAGGTAGAAAACCTACCCAAGGCTACTGTGTCTGTTTTGCCAGGGATTTTACGGCTGGATGCCCTTCCTAACACCAACCACTCCGCAGAGTGGACTCAGTGCTTTTTACGTAGCACTAGCACAGGCAAGGTTAGTTTAGGCATGACTTTTACAGCTGGATGCTGTTCCAAACGCCAACCACATTACAGTGTGGAATTGATGTTTTTAACATGGCACCAGCACTGGCAGGGTAACCGAGTAACTCACAAGACAAGGAATTCTGGGAGGGGCAGGGGGCATTTGAGGAGGGGAACTTGTGTCAGAGGAGGAAAGGTTAGAGTGTGACAAAGAGACAGAGAGGTGATATTTGTTTACAATTAGTATAAAATATCAAGACAAGGAAGGACACACACACACACCTGACAGGCTTCTTTTCAG
>NC_069002.1:27028885-27030935 GCF_001194135.2 Octopus bimaculoides
TGTGTGTGTGTGTGTGTGTGTGTGTGTGTGTGTGTGTGTGTGTGTGTGTGTCTTTCAGTGAGTAAAGCGAGATCTTTTCATGTCCTGGTTGCAGTTCCATATTAAACAAAAAAGTCTAATATCGCCACCCTAACTTTTAACAGACATTCATTAACTAAATGTGTACACGTGTTGTTATTTCTACATACAGCATGTGAGACAGCGACATTAGAATAAAACCAACAACAAGATTGAGACAGTTACAGTATCAAATTATGAATGAACTGTCAATGAACTTCTTCTCTCTTTCTCTCTCTCTCCCTCAATTAAGGTTTTTATGATATCTGCAACTATTCAATTCCCTGGTTATTCTACTATGAGATTCTGGTTTTAGGTCGACTAATCTTGTTGATGGAAATACAAATATGATATCAGAGTTAGGCTATCAATGTCAATGTAGTTGCTGTTATTATTGTAGTTGGCGATGTTCTCAGGGAATAAGATAAACAGGAAGGCAGACTAAATGGATTTCAGAGGCTGGTAGAAGGACTTTAAAGCGTTAAAATAACAGTAATTCTTTCTATTGTAGGCACAAGGCCTGAAATTCGTGGGAGGGAGAGGTTAGGGAATTACGTCAACTCCAGTGCATAACTGGTACTTATTTTATTGAACCCCCAAAAGGGTGAAAGGTAAAGTCAACTCCATTGGAATTGGTATTCAGAAATGTAAAGCTGGAAAAATGCTGTTCAGCATTATAATTGGCATGCATATGATTCTAACAGCTCACCACTTTATGATGATGATAATGATAATAATAATAATAATAATAAGAAGAAGAAGAAGAAGAAGAAGAAGAAGGATGATAATAATGATAACTCTTTCTACTGGAAGCACAAGGCCTAAAATTTTGGGGAAGGGATTAAGTCGATTACATCAACCCCAATGCGTAACTGGTACTTGTTTAACTGACGCCAAAAGGATGGAAGGCAAAGTCGACTTCGGCAGAATTTGAAGTCAGAATGTGAAGACGGATGAAGTACCGCAAAGCATTTTGCCCGGCGCAATAATAATAATAATAATAATAATAATAACAATAACAATAATAATAATGGTTTCAAAGCAAGTTCGGAGGTGGGGCTAAATCGATTAAATCTTCCCCAGAGCTCAACTGGTATTTATTTTATTGATCCAGAAAGGATGAATGGCGAAGTCGACCCCAGCAGTATTTGAACCCATAATGTAAAGACAGATGAAATGCTGCTTAGCATTTTGCCCAGCATGTTAACTATTCTGCCAGCTTACCACCTTACCTTAATAATAATAACAATAATAATAATAGTATTAATAATAATAATAATAATAACAATAACAATAATAATAATAATAATAATAATAATTGCTTCAAATTTTGGCACAAGGCCAATGATTTCAGGGAGGAGGTAAATCAATGAAATCAACTCCAGGGCTCAAATGGTACTTATTTTACTGACCACCCCCAACCAAAAAAAAAAAAAAGAATGAAAGGCAAAGTTGGCCTTGACAGAATTTGGATTTACAACATAAAGATGGTTGAAAATGCTGCTAAGCATTTTGCTTGGCGTGCTTATGATGCTGTCAGAATAAATAATCAATGCATTCTACTTTCAGCACAAGGCCTGAAATTTTGAGGGGAGGAGGTAGTTGATTAGATCAACCCCAGTGTGCAAATGGTACTTATTTTAGCGACCCTGAAAGGATGAAACGCAAAGTGGAATTTGGTGGAATTGGAAATCAGATTGTAATAATAATAATAATAATCTTTTCCACTGGAAGCACAAGGCCTCAAATTTTGGGGGAAGGGATTAAGTCAACTACATCGACCCCCAATACTCAACTGGTACTTATTTTATTGACCCCGAAAGGATGAAAGGCGGAATTTGAACTCAGAATGTAGCAGCAGACAAAATATCGCTAAGCATTTTACCCGGCACACTAATGATTCTGCCAACTCATCACTTTAATAACAATAATAATAATAATAATAATGATAATAATAATAATAATAATAATAATAATAATGATAATAATAATA
>NC_069002.1:27030945-27040018 GCF_001194135.2 Octopus bimaculoides
AATGATAATAATAATAATAATAATAATAATAATAATAATAACAATAATAATAATAATAATCCTTTCTATTATAGGCATAAAGGCCACAAATTTGTGGGGAGAGGGACTAGTTGATTACATCGACCCCAGTGTTTCACTGGTACTTACTTAATCAACCCCGAAAGGATGAAAGACAAAGTCGGCTTCGACGAAATTTGAACTCAGAATGTAGCAACAGGCAAAATATCACTAAGCTTTTCACCCGCCGTGCAAACAATTCTGCCAACTTGTTGCTTTAATAATAATAATGATAATAATAAAAGAAAAAAAAACCATGGAGTTTTGTGCTGGAATAGCTTTCCCTTGAAATTCCATATCTCACAGGGAAGGAAAAGGGGACAGGAGTATAGAAGTAGTGAGAAAAACAAAACTAAATCTTTGAAAACAAAAAATTTTTTTAAATGGAGATATTTTTAGAAATGTAATTTCCATTTGTCTTTTTCCTTCCCCGTGTGGTATGGGACTTTGAAGGACACCAGTATGAAAAAAAAACATTGCGTTCATTAACAATAAAGAGAGCAGAGAAAATATGATTTGCTACGTATCACTCTTTCCGCAACTGAAAACCCAGACACCAGGTATAAAGATGGAGAGATGATTTGTAAAAGAAAATGATTGGAGGAGAAAGAACGAAAGAAAAACACACACACACACACACACACACACAAAGAAAAACAACAACAAAAAGAAACACAAACAACATTGATGCTTTGGTGCATGAGTACTAATAATAAATGTTCTACTCGATTGGGTGTCAATATAGACTTAGCCAGTGATAAATATATATTTCTTCTAAACACAATAGGAATGTAATTTTTGTTTTCTTTTAGCTTTTTAAATATTTTTAAAATATTTTTGATGAACAGAAGGTACTGAGATGTGATTGCGTGGTTAAGAAGTTTCATTACTAGCCATGTTGCTGCAGGTTCAGTCCCACTGTGTAGCACTTTGGGGCAAAGTTTTTCTACAGAGACCCAAAGTCAATCAAACAAAGCATTGTGAATGGACTTAGTAGATGGAAACTGAAAGAATCCTATCACATGTGCATGTGTGTGTGCATGCATGTGCGCATGTGTATGGGCATGGCTGTGTGGTAAAAAGTTTACTTTCCAACCACATGGTTCTGGGTTCAGTCTCACTGCATGACACCTTGGGCAAGCGTCTTCTATTATAGCACAGGATGACCAAAGCCATGAGAGTGGAATTAGAAGGAAAATGAAAGTACCCTGTGTGTGTGTATGTGTGTGCCTTTCCATATGCATATATCCCCCACCACTGCTTGACAACCAGTGTTGGTTTGTTTATGTCCCTGTAACTTAAGAGTTCAGCAAAAGGGATCAATAGAATAAGAACCACAATTAAAGATAAATACTGGGGTTGATTAGTTTGAATGAACCCTTCAAAAAAGTACCCCAGCATGGCCACAGACTAATCATTGAAACAAGATATATACGTACATACATGGCTGATGCCAGTGGCCCCTGACTGGCTTCTGTGCCGGCGAGATGCAAAAAGCACTATCCGAATGTGATTGATGCCAGGCTCGCCTGACTGGCTCCTGTGCTGGTGGCACGTAAAAAGCACCCACCACACTTTCAGAGTGGTTGGCAATAGGAAAGGCATCCAGTTGTAGAAACATTGCCAGACCAGATTGGAGCCGGGTGCAGCCGCTGGCTCTCCAGGCCTCAGTCAAACCATCCAACCGATGCCAGCATGGAAAACAAAAAGGCCATTGAATAATGTATCTAAAACAACCCCTAAAACATTGAGAGTCTTTGCTTATTGGACTGCTCATTTGGTTAACTTGGGGTTAAACAACAACAGACATACATAAAGACAGTGGAGAAAGTCTGACAGACTCAGATTGCTACACTGCTACCACAGGGTGCACCCCTTGTGGCAGTGTGGTGCCCTGTGTGCCTCAGTGACTCTGAAAGCTTTGCCAGTGGATCGCAAGCTCTTGTTAGGGCCTCCCATGCTGGACAGGTCAAAGGAGAGGGGCCAAACTAATATGGACTCTCTCTTCCCAGAGGTAAAAATGGGTTTGTGTACAGCCAACACCTCTATCCCCAAAATAAGCAAAATTACAGAAGCATCAATGACAACTGAAGACCAACAGGACGTTGGAGAGGAAGGCCCTTACCTCAGGGAAACATATGTTTCCAATGTCTAAGAAGCCCAATTTAATCAGGGAAACAAAATCCAAAAGGAAACCGTAAGAAGCAGGAAAGACAGCACAAAATGGAGAACAGTCGTCGATAGCCAATGCTTCATAGGGCTTAAATAAGGCATGGCTGTGTGGTAAGAGGCTTGCTTCCCAACCACATGGTTCTAGGTTCAGTCCCGCTGTGTGGCACTTTAGGCAAGTTTTTTTCTCAGGCTAACCAAAGTCTTGTGAATTGATTTGGTAGACAACTGAAAGAAGCCTGTCACGGATATTATATTCATGCATGTATGTATGTATATGTATGTATATAATTATGTGTGTGTGCCTTTGTACCCGTGTCTGTCCCCCCCCCCATCACCATTTCACAACCGGTGGTGGTGTGTTTACATCTCTGTAACTTAGCAGGTCAGCAAAAGCGGCCATAACAATAAGTACTAGACTTAAAAAGTAAGTCCTGGGGTCAATTTGTTCAACTAAAACCCTTCGAGGCAGTGCTCCAGCATGGCCACAATCAAATGACTGAAACCAGTAAAAGCTAAAAGAGAACTGGTACATGGCATTACATGCAAATAAGCACAACAAATGTTTAACAGACAGAAGTATGGCACAAATGTGAATCTAGGGGTCGTACCTGGTCATTTGACTGACCACCTACGTGTTGTAGGCCTGTTCGAGCAGGCTTACTGTCTCAGAGGCACATCAATAACATCAAGAACAACAAGAATTCAATATACTCACCTCACTTAATAGAAGACACAAACAGCACCAATGTCCAAGAAGCCCAATTTGATCAGGCAACTTCTATAACACTTTTATTTCTAAAATCACTTCCACAGCATCTTTCCTTCTTTCCCCTGTTTTACATTGTGTAGCAGTTACCGACACTTCCCAACAGCCATCTAAAAAAAAAAAGATAAAAAAAGATAAAAGACCCTTTAAGGTAGTGCTCCAGCATGGCTGCAGTCAAATGATTGAAACATGTCAAAGAAAAAAGAATAATGATATACATTCACTGAAAAAAATATTCCTGTTATTTGAAAAGTTTATAACAACATGTGTGTGTGTATGTATGTGTTACAGTCATCATCATCATTTACTGTCCACTTTCCCTGTTGGCATGGGTTGGACGGTTTGACAGACACTGGCAAGTCAGAAGACTTACCCAATGTATCTTTTTCTCAAAATGGCAGGGTGTGGTCTTGAAGGAAATTAGCCAGTTATTTCTAGCCAGTCGAACACTCTTAAATCTTAAATTTCAGCAACCTGCTGCACCCCTAATTTTACTGCTGTTTGTATTGCTAATGTCAAATACTCTACAGTGTACTGGGTGCTTCTTACGTGGGAGATAGGGTGGATGTAAGTGGTGGACGTGAAGCAGCTGTGACAGCAAGGACAAGACTCGGCTGGGTGAAGTTCAGGGAATGTGGAGCATTGTTATATGGGAAAAGGTTCTCATTAAAGATGAAAGGAAGGGTCTATAAGAGTTGTGTGAGAACTGCAAGGCTGTGTGGGAGTGAGACATTGTGTCTGAGAGAGAGAGAGAGAGAGAGAGAGAGAGAGAAAGAGAGATGGTAATTTTGAGAAGAACTGAGAGAGCAATGGTGAGAGAAATGTGTGGGGTGAAGCTGTTTGATTAAGAGGAGGACTGAGGATTTGATGGGAATGCTGGGGTTGGAGGAATCGGTGGAATGGTTGGCAAGGGTGAATGGAGTGAGGTGGTATGGGCATGTGTTGAGGAGGGATGAAGACAAGAGTATGTTCTGAGGAGGGTGATTGCATTTGAGGTAAATGGAGCGTAAAAGCGAAGGTAGACCGAGGAAAAGGTGGAGGAGGAGATTGGGAGGGTTGGTTTGAAAAAGGAGGATGCCCCAAAACTGGGCAAGATGGCAAGATGGTGTGAGGGCAGTTGCTATGGCATTGAGGTAGATATGGCCACCCCCATTAACGGAGACAAAATCCAGAATCAAAACATTGGATGATGACAATGATGGCCAGAAGCAATGAGGTCACCAAGTAACTTGCAGGACAAGACCCCTCGACTGCAGAAGTGGGGAAGAAGTAATGGTGAGGGAGAGAACAGAAAAAGGTGTCTTGGAGGTGTCATGGCAACTTCAGGTGGGGGAGGGGAGAGAAGATGGTGAAGCTGTGACCATAACTCATGCCAACATGAAAAAAACAGATAAAAATAAACAAATATTCTCAAGTTAATAAATCTGATAAATTAATGGAAGGACACTGTGGCCTAACAATTTGTATCTCTACTCTGCTGCTTAACCTTAACTAATTCCCTTTTATGATTTAGAATAAAATTCTCATTAATTCGATCCTAGACTCAGTACATTCTGTTGTTAAAAAAAGGGAAGAATTTGACGACCAGGGCTTGAATCACATGACATCTTTACCTTTCCTTTAGCTACCCTCATAGCTATTATATTCTTTTTAGATGAAATAGTCCCCAAAATTATACAATATTTTTACTTCTCCTTTTTCTTCTTTTTGGATGAAAAGGTACAGAAATCCATGTATATGATATCTGAACCATCTCCTTTAACAATCCTCATATCCAGGATACTCATTTTCTTCTTTTTAGGTGAACTGTTAGTGAAAATTGATATTTTGGACTGAACTGAAGAACTTCACTGCTAGAGGCACCTCTCTTCTTTTACAGGTTAGTCAGAGAAGGAAAGAATATTTCTGAATTTTTTCATGACCTTCCAAACTCAAGAAGAAAAATTATCTCCATGCTCAAGTCCTGGCCCAAGTGCTTACAATGGAGTGCAGTTTGCTAACGGGATCTACAGGCCCATGCGGTGTTGAACCAGGTAACAAACCAGGTCTAGCACCCATAAACAAATACAATTTATCTGATTAACTTCTGTGCAGTTTCCATTTAACTCTTGAGTCTTTGGTTGATCCACGAGTATTCTAGATAACAACAGATCAAGATATATGCAATGGAATCAAACACAAACCCACATGGTCACAAACCAAACTTCTGACCCACACTAACATGCTGCAAACAACAAACAAACGAATTGTAAAGTAAAAATGTTATTTATTCCCGTTGGCAGCTACATAACACATGACTAGGAGCGAGGTTTTGTCAGATAAGAAAATATTAGTTTTCCAACATAGAGCAAGTTGCAGATTTGGGCATAGTTCAAGAAATTACATGTAAACATTGAAGGATTACATCAAGGAGACTACGCAAATAGCTTTAGTATAATCCAAAGTAGTGGTCAGTAGGTAAGGAGCATTATTTACAAACAAGTTGTGAACATAAGTTAATGAAAATAGACAATATTGAATTTCCACATTTAGAAAAAAAACAAACAAACATAATAGAAGAGGCTACTACGTAATAAATATCACTATATCGCTGTATCAATTAGACTATGTTATATGCTGTTGGTCACAACGTGCTTCCTTGCAATGTTGCAGCGTTTAAATGATGCCACCCTTCTGGCTGGGCAGCTAGGCCTATGGTGCATACGTGACCAAGGTCACAACATTCTGGCACCCCTAAACTGGGTGCCAATCTATCACAGGGGAACTCGTTTACACCTGAATGGACTGCGGCAACGTAAAATGAAATGTTTCTGCAAGGATACAATACACCACCCAGTCCAGGAAGTATTTACAATCATGAATACAATACGTTAACCGATAGGTCATGCACCTTCATGAATAATCTTGTTATACTTGTATGTAATTGAACTGAAGAGGGAGTCAATCAACCAGCTAGAAATAGCAGATAAATCTCCCTCGAATCATACATTACCAACTTAAAAGAATACATGAGATAATGTGCTCTAGATACTCCCTGTTTGAAACACTACATCTGAACAGAAAAATAAAATAGATGGTCATGGTTGGCCTCCTTTTTGTTCGTAGACCTGCTATATAAAGACTAACCTAGATCTAATTAACTACAACTAATATCTAATTTCAACATCATGAATATACACAACAACAGGTGCAGGCATAGTTGTGTGGTTAACAAATACACTTCTCATCCACATGGTTTCAGGTTCAGTCCCACTGCACACACATTGGGCAAATGTTTTCTGCTATAGCCCCAGGCTGGACGATGCCTTGTGAATAAATTCGGCAGAAGGAAGCTGTGTGAAAACCCCAAAAAATCACCACCATCATCATATGACATGCACTTTCCATGCTGGCATGGGTTGGATAGGCCATCACAATCCAATTCCTTATTTTATTGGGAGCCATTGCTTCCATAAACTGGGGCTCGTACAAAGAATTTAGCTTGTTTTTTGTTTTTTTTACATCTGGATGCCCTCCTATCACCAACCACTTTGTAGAGTGCACTGGGTGCATTTTCTGGTCACACTATCACTTGAGAGGCGTTGGTAAGTCCTCATCAAGACAGAACTAGAGGGACCACAAAACTGACACTTTCTCTGCTCAAGTGCCATCCACTCTACAGTGCCATCTCTGAGAGACTGTGAAATCCTTAGCGAGACAAGTCTAAGGGACATTTCAATTCTACTTTATCTTTGCTCACTCACTAATTATTTTAGAATATGTACAGGAAGAGGGGCTTTCCATCATGGCACCAGCATAAGAGAGGGTGCCTTGTACTCTGTAAATATAGAGTACTCAATAACCTAAAATGTGTACTTTTGTTCAGGTAATGTGAATGAGAAGGAGAGAGAATGGAAGGTCATAATGGGTGGAAGGAAGGAGTAACAATTGGTGGGGTAGGGACAGAGTTACTGGAGTGGGAGGTAAGAGGAAGTGATGGATAATAGCAGAAGTGGACATAATATAAGAGTAGGTGATGGGTGAGAGATAGAAATGTTCCACAAGGGAGAGAGAGAGTGATGGATGGCAACTTAGATAAGGTGAATTAGAGGGCATTTGGTACAGACAGTTTGATAAAACCTGCACAAGCCAAGTAAAAGGGGTCAGTGGGTAGAGTAATGACAATGATGATCTGATGCTGTCATTCTCAGAGAAGATTAGTGAAGAGGCAGCAAGATGATGAAGATGGTTGTGTCACTTGTAAGCATCACAGGTGATGAGAAGAAACGGGTGGGGGGTGTGCAATTGGGCGATGACTGGATTGAATGGGGAAATAAGATGGAGGAGGGAAAATGGATGCAGGAGGAGAAATGGATGGAGGAGAGGAAATGGATGGAAGAGGGCAAATGGAGGATGGAAGGTGGACACAGGTAGAGTGATGAGGGTGGATCGATAGTCTCTCATGCATAGGTGTAGTGAAGTGTGGAGGAAGCAGAGTGTGTGGGTGGGGGAAAGCCATTCATTGTTGTTTGCAAGTATCACTAGAAGTGGGAGTTTGTTTCACACTGCTTGACAACTGGTGTTATTTTGGTCACCTCAACATAACTTTGCAGTTCGATAAAAGGAGACCGATAGAATAAGTGTCACACTTCAAATAAGCACTGCAGTCAAGATTGACTGAGCCCTTAAACCCTTAAAGGTGGTGCTCCAGTGTGGCCACTTTCCAATGAGTGGGAACAAATACAAGAATAAAAGAATAACAGTTTATAGATCAGTGTTTCAGTAGAGCCAACCTTCAATTAATATTTATATTCTTTTAACGAGTAATTTAATAAAGAGAGTAATTTATGCTGAAAGATCAGTCACATCCTGTTTTATAAAACAAAACTGACTTCCGCAAATAGATTTGAACAGAATTCACAAATAAAACATTATATTAACAACTTCAGCCAAAGTGCTTTCATATATGCCAACATTTTCTTTTCATTATTTCCGAGTTTGCAAAATAGACTTATAATTAGTCGAAAACCCTGCAAGCTGTCACATTGTTTATTGTTAGATGAAGAAAATGACTTTAGTCAAAATTACAAACGAAAGACCATAATTGAATAAAAACTGTTTAAAAAGTCACCAGTAATTCCATTGTTTGGTCGAGCAACACCACCAAATAATATAGCAATTATTTCCTTATTGTTTGAAATGAAATTTTTGCTTGTAAATTTAAAAACCTTGCATATGAATGACAATGTCAAAAGTGTCTAAGGTTTAACGACCATTTAAAACTCACAAATGTTTAAAACTTTTCACAGTAAAGAATGAAAAAAGTGCAAAGCTATTGTTCAATCATAATAAACAATAGAAGTGGTTAGGTTAAGGTTATTTAGATTTCACAGAGGAACCGTGGCATTTTCATTCCTGGAAATTAGAAAGTGCTATAAATAACTATTTAAGTACAATGAATATATTCAAAAATTAGAATGGCTTTCTCCTAATAGATTTGACACTGCTAAATGAGTTAATTTTCAAAATTAATTTTGATATCATTAATTTTCATTTGCTGCATAAAGGAAGCTTTCAAATATTTCAAAATAACTAACTGCCATGAGCAATGTCACCTTCTGTCTCAAACTCTAATCAATACCAACATTCTAAAGGCAAGTAAAGGGTAAAGACCCCCTTCGGTCATAAATGACCTTGGGATTACACCTAGAAAGTACCCACCCCACACCACCGCCACCACCACCACTGCAAGGTACAAGTCTGGGCAAGGTTGTTTTGTGGAAGACCAATTGTCCATGCATATGCTATCCATGGGGAAAGGCAAATGATGATACAGCTTAACACAAGTGATGTTGCAACTCATTTCTACAGCTGAGTGAACTGGAGCAAAGTGAAATAAAGTGTCTTGCTCAAGAACACTACTCACAGCCCGATCCAGGAATTGAACTCACAATCTCACGATCGTAAGAACAACACATAAATATACTCCGTTGATATACTATCTGCCCGATCCAGGAATTGAACTCACAATCTCACGATCGTAAGAACAACACATAAATATACTCCGTTGATATACTATCTGCCCGATCCAGGAATTGA
>NC_069002.1:27040560-27043287 GCF_001194135.2 Octopus bimaculoides
TGTGTGTGTGTGTGTGTGTGTGTGTATACTTTTCTACTCTAGGCACAAGGCCCAAAATTTTTGGGGAGGGGGGGGCTATTCGATTAGATCAACTCCAGTACGCAACTGGTACTTAATTTATCGATGCCGAAAGGATGAAAGGCAAAGTCTACTTCAGCAGAATTTGAACTGATATGTATATATTATATAAGATATACTATATTAAGCTTTCGCAAGAGATTCTAAATACAAAACAAGGAATTCTTTAAACGTTTTTTTTTTTTTGCCATATTTCTGTTGAAATACACTGCCATTGTTTCAATTTATTTAAAAAATAATGAAGAATTTAGGCCGATAATTTTGAGGGGAGGGTATTAGTCTATTACATCGACCCCAGTGTTTGACAGAGACTTTATTTTATCAACTCCGGGAAGATGGATAGCAAAGTTGACCTCAGAGGGATTTGAACTCAGAACGAAATGAACCAGAAGAAATAACACAGAGCAACATTTTTTGGCAATGTGCTAACAATTTTGCCAAACCACTGCCCTACAGTAACCTAGAAATAATTAAGAGTTCAATAACTAATTAACAGAACTTAGATTACATTTGATTTTAGTTACAATAATTGCAAGTAACTGATTTGAACGGTATGATCTTGAACATGAGGAATGATAATAACTATTATATTACCAAAATTCCTTAAAAGGCCACTGATTAGTACACATTCTAAATATATAAAATACAAGTATCATTCACACACACACGCACACACATATATATATACACACACGCACATACACATTTCACTTCCCCACCCCACCACTTGTTAGCTTCCAATATCAGGTATACACCTCTGCAAGTCTGGATCACAGCTACGAAACTAGAAAGAGATTTTGGCATTGTGCCCAGCAATATACAAAGACCAAATTTGATTCAATACAGTTCTTCAGTGAAAAGACATTCTCCTGTGAGAAGTACAACCTTCTCTAAAAGGTTACCCTCAGTTACATAACATGTTTGTCTGTTATGTATATTACATATAATGTTATAGTTACCATACACTGCACAGCAGTACAACTTCCATGCATTAAGAAAAACAGTATTGTGGCCATCCATACATACAAGCATGTCCTTTATGGCCATGCCTCCACTCCCTCTCCCAACCAAAAGGTCTTTGTCTTGCAGGGGCCAGTACCACGCAAAGAGCACTGATGCCAGTGCCACATAGGGTACACTCATGCCAGTTCCACATACACTGCACTCATGCGAGTGCCACATGGAGTCCACTCATACTGGTACCACATTAAATGCACTTGTGTCAGTTCCACGTAAAGTGCACTTGTGTTGGTGCCATGTAATGTGCACTGGTGCCAGTACCATGCACAGTGCACTTGTACCAGTGTCATGTAAGGCGCAGTCATGTCGGTGCAATGTAAAGTGCACTCGAGCTAGTGTCACATAGAATGCACTCGAGCTAGTGTCACATAGAATGCACTCATGCCAGTACCACATTCAGCGCACTTTTGCCAGTGTCATCTAAAATGCACTTGTGCTGGTGCCACACAAAATACATCCATGTGAGTGCCATGTACGGTGCACTCATTAAATAAACTTGACTGCTCTCACAAACGAGAATACTAAAAATGAACTCAACCACTCTCAAAAATTAAGTAAAAAAACAGGACAAAATAATCCAGAATCCTTGCCAGACCAATCCCCAAATCTAATCAGTTTGTGCCAGTCACGAGGTCAAACATCCCTCAAAGTTTCATCCATATCCATCCAACGGTTCTTGAGATATCTTGTCCACAGACAAACTGACAAACAAACAAACACAACTGAAAACAATACCTCCACCTTCACTAAGGCAGAGGTAATAATACCATTGCTGCTCCAAAAGCAACATCTGTAATATGATTATTGTAGCAAGAGCTACACCACCAATGTCACAATGGCAACATAAATAACATTATTGTTGAAACAATAGCAAAACTGATAATACCGGTACTGCAGTAATAGCAAGATGGCTGAATTATTGCTAATAATATGATTATTGTATCAATAGCAACTGGGATCAAGCTATTATTTCAAATACAGCAACACTAAATACACCAGTGTTGCAAGAAAAACAGCATCAGCTCAACTGTTAGTACAGCAATAGCAACAACAACAATGCCATTGATGTAGCAAAAGGAATACAAGTAACACAATTATTGCAGCAACAGATGGCAACAGAATTTATTTATGAGGAGTAGAATAAAAAGAATCAGAGGTTTTAATAATTAACGAAGCATTTTAACGAACTTCTCTTCCTTAACCCCTTTACTATTTAAAAAGTTGCACTCCATTGGTTTTGATGACGAGGGTTCCAATTGATCCAATCAACGGAACAGACTGCTCATGATATTAACATGCAAGTGGCTGAGCACTCCACAGACATGTGTACCCTTAACCCTTTGGTTCATAAGACTAACCCGGCCGTAGCCGGCTGAGCGTACCCATTGTTATTTAAATGTATATTTGAACCCAAATCTTGTTAGTACATTCATTAAAACACCTGATTTCATTTTGCAAGCAGTTGAGTTATTGTCTCCGACATTGTTTGGCGTGATATTTGATTTTTTTCCACATTTTTTGCGGCGTTGATTTTTTTCAACTTTGAAGCTGGAGAGGAGTTTCATGCTATCAAGCAGTGATTCCGAATTTGAAGGTTTTTCAACAGAAGATATGGAGATATCGAAGAAA
>NC_069002.1:27043797-27044834 GCF_001194135.2 Octopus bimaculoides
GATTCGTGAAGCTGAACCAATATTTACATGTGAGAGACACTAGCAGTACACCCCCCACCCCAGTACGTGGAGAACTTTGAGACAAAAATTATGCAATAGAATTGATTAAGAACCCTTTCTTTAATTATGTTCCAAATATCACATTAATATGTTGATAAATAAAAAAGTTACAGGTGTTTTAATGAGACTAGTCTAAATTCATGATTATTTTAGAATTTAATTGAAACTCATGAGGGGTGTATTTTGGTCAGAAATATAGTAACGAAAGGGTTAATGTAGTTCTCAGAGAAATTCAGTGTGACACAGAATGTGACAAGGCTGGCCCTTCAAAATACAGGTATTACTCATTTTTGCCAGAAGAGTGGACTGCAGTGACATAAAATAAAGTGTCTTGCTCAAGGACATAATGTGTTGCCAGGAATTGAACTCACAAACTTAATGATTGTGAGCCAAATACCCTAACCATGAAACCATGTACCTTCACCCTTTAGCATTTAAACCAGCCATACCCAGTCCAAATATTCTACCTGTTTCATATTAAAACCAGCCAGATCCGATTTCTCACACTTACCCTGCAATGTCATTCTAATAATAAGCAATCCTATCATTGAAATCTCGATGCTACAAGATAATGCATGATTGATTCAAAATAATGGGAATGAATAAGGATATTATTTGAATGCTGAAAGGTGAATGAATCAATCATCAAAACAGAGAGCAAAATTGCTAGTCTCTCCTACTTTTTTTTTTTTTTTGGCACTCCGTCGCTTACGACGTCTAGGGTTCCAGTTGATCCAATCAACGGAACAGCCTGCTCGTGAAATTAACGTGCAAGTGGCTGAGCACTCCACAGACATGTGTACCCTTATTGTAGTTCTCGGGGGATATTCAGCGTGACACAGTGTGACAAGGCTGACCCTTTCAATTACAGGCACAACAGAAACAGGAAGTAAGAGTGAGAGAAAGTTGTGGTGGAAGAGTACAGCAGGGTTCGTCCCCATCCCCTGCCGGAGCCTTGTGGAGCTTTAGGTGTTTTC
>NC_069002.1:27045910-27050109 GCF_001194135.2 Octopus bimaculoides
TATATATATATATATATATATATATTATATTTAATCTCAAGAATTTCTAGTTAAATATTGATTTTGTTATATCCTGATATAAAATTTTTTTTTAAATGAACTGAGTAGTTTCTTTTAACAAGAAATTATTCATTTGAAAGAATTTTGAAATTAAAAACAATGTGTGTGTGTGTGTCTATGTGTACAAACACACACACACACACACACACACATATATATATATACATACATATATATATATGACACTGATCTAAAAAAAAATTAGCTTCACATAGAAGGAACTTAAATGACTATTATCGCTATTATTATTATTATTATTATTATTATTATTATTATTATTATTATTTGAAAGTAAATGACTCAGATCGTTAGTCATTCTCCTATTCTCAGCTACCGGATATTGGTGAAGAAAACATTCAGTTTCTTAAAAGTAAAACTGAACAAGAAATTTTTCACATCAAGTTTTCATTTGAATGACTGACTATTCAAAACATTCAGAAGGAAGGATGGGGGACGGGACTGTTTTATTATATTCTGCTAAAAATAGACACCACGATTCTTTGGAAATCAGTAAACTTTAGATTACATGATAAAATATACAAATATAAGCGTTAATTTACAAAACCCTGAGAAAGTAAGGCAGCAAAGATAATATTCCGGGAAGACATTGCGTAATGATACCAGAACCCACCTAGGACTTTTGATACCAAAACCCACCTGGGACTGTTCCTGGTTTTGTGATAAAAATTCCAGGTTTTAACCCTTTAAGCTCTTAGCATACTGTCAAATGTAATGCTTGTTTACTTACATTGTTTTGAATTAATTCTGGATTACCTTTGAGATTTTGATGAGGTGTGTGGCTTAATGGTTAGGGTAATCAGCTGACAATCATATGGTTGTGAGTTCAATTCCTGGCAATGCACTGTGTCCTTGAGCAAGACACTTTATTTCAAATTGCTCCAGGCCACTCAGCTGACAAAAATGTATTGTACCTGTAATTCAATGGGCCGGCCTTGTCACATTCTTTGTCGTGCTGAATCTCCCTGAGAACTATGTTAAGGGTACGCATGTCTGTGGAGCGCTCAGCCACTTGCATGTTAATTTCATGAGCAAGTTGTTCCATTGGCAAACACTGCCACTGGACAACCAGTGTTGGCTTGTTTACATCCCTATAACTAAGCAATTTAGTAGTAGCCAATAGAGTGAACATCAGACTTAGAAAAATAAGTAATGCTGATCGATATGTCCGACTATAATTCTTCAAGGTTGTGCCCCAGAATGGCAGCAGTCAAATGACTACAACACATAGAATGATGAAATATAGAAAGTAAAAACTTCACCAGTGCATTTTTCATGCAAAGTAAAATATTATTGTTGTGCTATGCATTGGAATTTAAAAAGTTAAAAGTGTTTCCGTCCTTCAGCATTTAAAGTAGCAGTATCTGGCCAAAATACTTTACTTGTTTTATGTTCCAACTGACCAGCTCCAGCCTTTCCCACCTACCCTACAATGTCATTTTAAGAATAAAACAATCACATCATTGAAATCTCCAAAGCTATGAGATAATGCAGGATTACTATGAAACAAAGCAAATAAATAAGGATGACATTTGTCTCAGTAATCTGAATGCTAAAGGGTTAAAACAGTAATGGTTTGTTTTATTTTTGTTTTTGTTTTCTGTTTTCTTTTTGTTTTAAGGTAAATAAATATTAAGAAAAGCATTTAGAAAACCTTTGCTAATTTTGTCGTATTAATCCATTAGCACTTTAATCTGGCCATATCCCGGCTCAAATATTCTACCTGTTTTATATTCAAATTAGCCAGTTCCAACCTTTCACACCTACCCTGCAATGTCATTCTAAAATTAATCAATCACATCATAAAACTTTTGAAGCTATGGGATAGATCATCGTCATCATTTAATGTCCATTTTCCATGCTGGCATGGGTTGAACAGTTTGACTGAAAACTGGTGAGCCAGGTTCCATTCTGATTTGGCAAGGTTTCTATGGATGGGTGCCCTTCCTAATGCCAACCACTCTGAGTGTGTAGTGGATGTTAATACATGATAATACATGATTAATTGAAAACAATGTGAATAAATAAGTTTTACATTTGACAAAATAATCTGAATGTTGAAGGGTTAAACATAACTTGTGTATAACATAATTATGATTTAACAGGGTTTTTTTTTTAAAGCACTCAAACATTAGTGTGGATTTTGTAAATCCTTAAGTTATATTTTTAAATATCTCCTGTGTGACTGGGTACTCCTTGTAGAACCCCAGTGTCCCGAGACATGTCATTTCAAAACTACAAATCTACATGGTCACACAGCTTGCTAAATATAGCAGTAAAGTCTCCTCAGATATCGCATCAAACAATTTTGTTTTTTTAAAAAAAAAAGGACACATTAAATAACGTAGTCTTAGATACACTATAACTGGGAAAACAAAAAAGCTACAGGTTGATTGCAACTGGATCGCTGTTGATTGATCACAGGTTCGCTCAATCAGGACCAACCACGGGCTAAACAACAACAACACCAAATATAATCTACTTATAGGTTTGAGTTCACTGTCTGGAGCTCAACAACAACAACAACAACAGAAACAAATGGGTTACAGCTATGAGTTCAATGACTGATGAAGTATTGTATCTATTAATATTAAAGTTCATTATATTCTAGACAAGAAATCTGCTAAAAGAGGAAATCACACTCAGCCAATAAACCAATAATAAACACAGTAACTGACACTTCTCATCAGGAAACTACACCTGGGTATCATAATTGACCTGGCTTAACGTCCTCACATGTGATTTTGTATGTCTGAGATATTAACCTTATGTTTTGATTTCTGGAGTCTATAGAACAGAATATATGAGTTAAATTAAATTTGAGTTGGGAATGACTAATTTTAAACTGGTATTAGAATATTGGTCCTTTCACTTCTTAGTGGACTATGGCCACATTGCTGGCTACCAAATATCACTCATAATGTTTCGGTTAGCTGGAGGCCGTAGGTAGGAGACACTTGCCTAAGTTGCTGTGCATTGTGTCTAAATTTAGAAACATGTGATGGCAAATTGAGCCTTTAACCATACAACTGATGCTAACAGTCTGTTTCAATCATGGGAAATCAATGGCCCACAGGATTTTCTGTATGGTGCACCTTAGCAAAAAAAATTACCTCAATGTTTCAGCCGATATACTCTCCAGCCTTTATCAGGTGTCTTGGGGAAATTAACCACTATGCCATATGTCCATGGGCATATGGCATAGTGGTTAAGAGCACAAGCTACTAACCCCAAGATTCTGAGTTTGATTCCAAGCAGTGACCTGAACAATAATAATAATAAGATCGAAAAATACCTTAGGAATGAGAACGGTATATCAGCCGAAACATTGTATTAACAAACAAAATGAGGGCAAATATCCATCAAATGTAAATAATGTACATAATTCCTCATCTCTCAAATATAGAACTGTAATATAAATACTATAAATAATATATATATATGCATATATACATACATGTATGTACACATCTATATATATAGATGTATATATACATGCATATATGGGTACAGGATGTCAAAAAAACGTGAACAAAATGAAAAACAAGAACATAATAAAACAAAAACATGGAAAACAAACTTTTTTTGCGGACAACGAAAGAAACAAATAGAGAAACAAGACAGGCAACATAAAGAACAATCCCTTCATCAGTTGTGTCATTTTATCTACTCCGCGTTTTGAAGGTTGGGACAAGATGCAACTTCATTAAGACAGTCCTTCCCACAAAGCAAATTAAATAAAATATGGTATTTTTGCAGAGGGTTAAAATAGTAACAAAAACAGGACAGTAAGAACAAAACAGTAAAAACAAACGGTGAGGGCTGTTGAGCCATAACGAGGTGAAGTGGTGAACGCTGGAGAAAGGAGCTATGACAAGAGACAGGCAAAAGTAGGTTTTATCTCTTGTAAAGCAAGAGGAAAAAAGAATGATAGTCGCTGGTCCCGTGTGAGCAACGAGAAAGCCAAGGAGGAAGAGTGAGATGAGAAGAGGAAGAGAAAGAGAATGGTGAAGGGGAGAAGAAAAACAGAAAGAAAGAAGAATAATAGCAATAAAGTGTATATGTGTGTGTGTGTGTGTATATATATATATATATATATATATATATATATATATATATAT
>NC_069002.1:27050617-27053657 GCF_001194135.2 Octopus bimaculoides
TATATATATATATATATATATATAACATGAAAACAAACGTGACTAAACCAAGTGTGCTAAAAAAGAAAGGAGGCAAACAAATAAATATGTTTAACCTCAGCTGACACAGACAATGACAGAATGATAAATGTGAACGGAATAAGAGAATACATTGACAAGAATGGAACAGCTCCAATTAGTGGCTTGTACACACAATAACCATCGAGGAATAATAAACTAATGGAACACATAAAAACCATATTTCCATCTGACACACTAACCATGACCACTTACTTCGCTGATGAAAACATCATCAACATTAATGATGAAGAAACTATTAGTCTCACTTATTTATTATTTTTTTGTAGAAAGGAGACAAGGAATACATATGTATGTACATACATACCTACATATGTATATATATATTCTTTTACATGTTTCAGCCCTAAGGCTGTGGTCATGTTGGAGCACCACCAGTATGTATTATGTATGCGTGTGTCTGTATATGTATATATATACATTTATGAATTCATCTTGCAAGATTCCTGATGTGAAATCATGTGTTGAAACAGATATTGTTATATTTCGGGATGGTCATTTTTTTTTTCTATTTTGCCAAATAAACATATGGAATATATATTTGTTCTTCGCTCATTTATTATTGTTCTTATTCTAACTCATGTCCATTGTCCAGAAATCTTTCGTCGCACATCTGTGACCTCTTCAGCGACACTTTTCCTCTTTATACACTTTACACACTTTTATACACTTTTTGTCTTTATACACTCACACACACACATACACTCATTATGTTTTACTTGTTTCAATCATTAGATTGTGGTCATGCTGGGGCACCGCCTTGAAGAATTCTTCGTCGAATGAATCAACCCTAGTTCTTTTAGTTAAGCCTGGTATTTATTCTATCGGTCTCTTTCACCAAACTACTAGGTTACAGGGACACAAACCAATCAACACTGGTTGTCATGTGGTGGTTGGGGACAAACACAGACACAAAGACACACACATATGCAATGGGCTTCTTTCAGTTTCCATCTACAAAATCCACTCACAAGGTTGTCCTGCAGCTATAGTAGATGACACTTGCCCAAGGCACCATGCTGTGGGATTGAACCTGGAATCAAGTGGCAGGGAAGCAAACTTCTTACCACACAGCCATGCCTGCACCTACCCACAGAATGGGCTTCTTTCAGTTTCAGTCTATCAAATCCACTTACAAGGCTCTGATTGGTCTGGGGCTGTAGTAGAGACACTTGCCCAAGATGCTATGCAGTGAAACTGGACATGAAACTCTGTGTGTATGTGTGTGTGTGTGTGCGTGCGTGCGTGCATGAATGGGTTTTGTGTGTACTTTTGTACTGACATCATGTGATGGTTGTAAATGAACACCATTGTCATACAAGCGAGGTTATTTGTTTCCAGTCATCCATGAAAAACTTGTCTGGTTGTGGGGAAGTACTAAATAGCTTGGAAACAGGTGAGAGAAGACAATGAGAAGAGCATCCAACCACTGAAAACATGCCACAACGAATTCTGCATGGGAAAATGAACATTAAATTATGTCCATTATACATACACACATGTGCCTGAGCCTGTGACCCATATAGGCATTGGATATCTTACCTTGTCTTGTCTTTGAATTATGTCAGTAGGATGAAGAGGTGCTGTGCAAGCCTTACTGAACCTAAAATTTTAGGTTGAGCAATCGTTGGCGAGGCATCTGTCCAGTGCCCAGTCAAGTAGGGAGGTGCCACAGCAAGCATGGAAGCCACAGACGGAATCCCAGGTGAAGTCGACTTCAATAGCCTCATGCATGGGCATTGTTGGTATTTTGCATGGGCTATGGTCAGTGATGGTCTTCCTCAGTCACAAATGGACAGTTGCAAATTGATGTGGATGGGTGAAGGTAGATGTGTCTTGTGGTTATCTGTATTTTTTCTTAGCGGCTGAGAATCGTGGGGTGCGCTTCTGGGTTGGATTATTTTTTTAAAATTGATTTGTTTGGTTTGTGCATTAGGCATGAGGCTGGTTTTGTATTGACCACAGTAACTAGTAAAGTGGACTTCATTTGTCTTGTCCATTTGTTTTTTTTATTTTGAAAGCAGCAGCCATTCAGTGCGCATGGAGTTGGCTTTGACTGCTCTTTCTCCCTCTCTTTGTCTTTATATATATATATATATATATATATATATATATATATATATATATATATATATATATATATATATATATATATATATATATATATATATACATAATTTACCACTATTGGCCCAGCGACAGATTCAAAAGCGTTTTAATGTGGATGAAGAAATTTGTTTCTTCTTTTTTCACGGCACGTAAAAAGCACCATTCGAGTATGGTCGATGCCAGTGCCGCCCGACTGGTCCTGTGCCGTTGGCACGTAAAAAGCACCGTTTGAGCATGGTCGTTGCCAGTGCCACTTGACTGGCTCCGATGCCGGTGGCACATAAAAAGCACCATTCGAGTGTGGTCGATGCCAGTGCTGGCTGACTAGTCTTGTGCCGGTGGCACGCAAAAAAACACCATTCAAGCGTGGTCGATGCCAGTACTGCCTAACTGGCAATGAAAAAGCACCTGCTACACTCTCAGAGTGGTTGGCGTTAGGAAGGGCATCCAGCTGTAGAAACATTGCCAGATCAGACTGGAGCCTGGTGCAGCCTTCTGGCTTGCCAGTCCTCAGTCAAACCATCCAACCCATGCCAGCATGGAAAGCGAACGTTAAACGATGATGATGATGACACACATAAATATACTATAGAGTTACAGATATACATATATGCACACACACACAGATCTATGTATCAACACACACACATCTAGGATTCAAACACACACACATCTATGTATTAACACATAAACACACTGCACATTTCTATATGTATATATATATATATATATATATATATATATATATATATATACACTAATATTTTAAAGTTGCCTGAGAACTACAACATCCCCAGTAGGAACCTGTATGACATTGACACAAGAGTTTCAGAAATACTGTTCTTCACTATGA
>NC_069002.1:27054779-27055233 GCF_001194135.2 Octopus bimaculoides
TGTGTGTGTGTGTGTGTGTGTGTGTGTGTGTGTGTGTGTGTGTGTGTGGAAGCCTGTGTGTGTAGAAGCCTATGTGTGTGTATGTGTGTGTGTTATAGTAGTAGTAGTCAATGGATCCTACATCAGCTGTGACAATTAGAATTCCAGCTGTGTGTCCAATGGAACTGCTTACACATTGGTCTATATATTGTATAAGAGGCTGAAAATTCCAGACACTGGCACACTTCACGTAACCCTAAGGCAGACTCTACATGACACTCAATGTTTGTGTGTGACAAGAACAACTCTACAGTCCATTTGACAGGCTTCCTCACAGTTTCACATCACCCATATATATATATATATATATATATATATATATATATAATAATATTAGGGACAAAATCCAAAATTACAGGTAAAAACTCAATTAAAATCAATTTATAAAAAATTAAAATTAAATTGAGCTTTATAG
>NC_069002.1:27055611-27062297 GCF_001194135.2 Octopus bimaculoides
GGATTTTCATCGATGAGTTCTTGAAACTTGGTTATTTTCCCTAAAACTATATATATATATATATATATAGTTTTAGGGAAAAGAACCAAGGTTCATACTGTGAAACTTATTTTAATTTTAATTTTTAATAAATTGATTTTTATTGAGTTTTTACCTGTAATTTTGGATTTTTATCCCTAATATTATTATTATATATATATATTATAAATGCAAAACGAATTTCTGTGTGTCAGTGTGTCACACTTTGACCCCCTTTCTCCCAATTCAATGACACTTCTACTCCTCTTGGTGGGAGTAGAGATGGTGAGGGCGGTAGTAGATTGACAGTTGAGATAGTAATGGAGGGATAGTAATAGTATGCGCTGTAGTTGTGATAGAGGCGGAGGCGACGGTGATGATGGTGGTGGTGGTGGTGATGGTGGTAGTTGAGGCGGTCAAGCATGACGGTTATAGTAAGGGATATGAAAGACGGTGATGATGGTGGTGGAAGGGAAGGTGGCAAAGTGAATGGTGTTGATGGTGGTGGCGTCAGAAGTCTGTGTGTGGTGATGGTTGAAAACAATCAACAGAAAGAGAGAGAGAGAAAGAAAGAGGTTAGACAGAAAAAAAATTGCACTGACCCCCACCCCTGACTGGAAAGACAAAAAATGTTGTTTATCATGAAGCTTTGCAATAAGTTCCAAGTTGACAAATTATATCATTGTTTTGACGAAGATTGTTCATTGCTTGAAAAATATTGGTCAAGTTTAATAAAATTCAATAAGTAGCTTGCTTACCAGCCACATGGTCCTGGATTCAGTCCCACTGCGTGGCATCTTGGGCAAGTGTTTCTACTATAGCCTCGGGCTGACCAAAGCCTTGTGAGTGGATTTAGTAGACAGAAACTGAAAGAAGCCTGTCATTAATATATATGTATGTATGTATACGTATGTGTGTGTATATGTTTGTGTGTCTGTGTGTCTGTGTTTGTCCCCCCCAACATCGCTTGACAACCAATGCTGGTGTGTTTACGTCCTCATAATTTAGCGGTTCGGCAAAACAGACCAATAAAATAAGTACTAGGCTTACAAAGAATAAGTTCTGGGGCTGATTTGCTCAACTAAAGGTGGTGCTCCAGCATGGCCACAGTCAAATGACTGAAACAAGTAAAAGAATAAAAGTATGTACTCAATGCATGAAGTGTCGTTATTGGGCTCCAGGCCCAATGAAGAGCCCTCCACAGGAGCTTGCGATAGGGCAGCTTTTAAGCTAGTATATATATATATATATATATATATATATATAGTAAAACTTGAAGTTACTATAAGGTGGGATTGAATCAGGAACATCCTGATTACAAAACAAACTTCTATATCATTTAACTACACACACACATGCATGCACACACACATACATGTGCATATCCACTCGCACACATACACACAAGCACATGCATTCGCGTGTCTGTGTATATGCAGTAGATAAGGCCTCAAAACACTGCGCCAATACGCCCACCATGAATCCATGTTCTGCAAGCAAGTGCTTTATTGTGCTGTTGCTAGGCAGAATATCATACTCTACCAACATTCCGTCAGTTCACCTAACTGTGGAGAATAGGTACCAAATCATCTGTGAAAGATAACTTTGGTAAATCAACATCATATCTTGGAGAAGATATCTTTCAGATGCCCATCACTGTGGTATCACATGGATTTAACAAACAGCTTGGGGGCGGCGAGAGAGAAAGAGAGAAAAATGGAAGAAAAGATATTATAGATACTAACTCGTTCTCTAATGTTTTCTCACATGAATCTGATACCCATTCCATGGTTATTTGCAAAACAGTTTTCAATCCCTTGATCCCTTCCCCACCCCATGTCTGCTTGCAAACTATCGTATTTTTCCAGCGTGTTTCAGTATTTTCTCTGAGCATTGCTGTAAAATGCCAATAGTTCATGTGCGATATCAATAAACAATATTGGCACCAATCAATTATGGAGCTTCTTTCCTTGAAGTGGTGCTCAAAAGACAATCTCCAAGAACACTTCAATGTACAACAATTTCATTATAGTAAATAAATAATTGTATAAAGAGACCCAAGATAAAGAGCACTGAAAGTTCCATAGCAACCTCTAAATAGTAATTGACAAAAATAGATAACGATGGCACACATGATAGACACTGGTGCGGTTGTGTGATAAAATGTTTGTTTTCCAACTACAGGGTTCCAGGTTCAGTCCTACATCTCGCACACACACGCACACACACACACATGTCTGTATAAATGTATATGTGTACACACATGCAATGATCTTCCACAGTATTTCAATCCACTGATTCCACTCATGGTTGGTTGATGATTACAGTAGAAGACACCAAGGTGCTACACACAATCAAACTGAACCTGCAGCCACAAAGTCGCAAAGCTAACTTGTTAACCACACAGCCAAACAAATATGTTTTCTAAAGCAACAGCTGTTTAATTGCCCAGCTCTGTGACAATGTTTCATTAATTCGAATGTCAACAAATACAAACAACTGACTTTCCAATCTAAATTTAACGTTGCCATAAATATCCATTTAGAAATTATGATGGCTTGAAATAATCAGTAAGGCATCAAAGAAAATACCTTCTGGTATTTAGGTATGCCGCTTTATGCGCTGAGTTCATATCTTTCCCAAGCTGACTTTGCCTTCCACTCTTCCAAGGTTGATAAAATAAGTACGAGCTAATTACTAGAGCCAATGTGATTGACTATATCCTTGAAGGTGATGCACCAGCATGGGCAGGGAATTACGAGTGAAAACTGTACAAGGATAAATGCAAACAAAACCAAATACTGCTCTTCAAAAAATGGAAGACATCCATTTGGGAATAAAGTGGAACCCAGCAATAGAATATGAGGTTTAATAAGTGAGTGATGTTTATTAGGGACGTTGGACAAACGTATATAGGGAACAATGAAATATATTCTTTTATTCTTTTACTTGTCTCAGTCATTTGACTGCAGCCATGCTGGAGCACTGCCTTGAAGTGTTGTCAGACAGTTCGACCCCAGGACTTCTCCAACATTGGTTGTTCAGCGATGATGGGGAGCAAACACAGACACAAAGACAGACAGACAGACAGACATACATTCATACATGCATACATACATACATACATACATACATACATATATAAATAAATTTGAGAACGTGTGTCTGTCTGTCTGTCTGTATGTGTGAAACCCTAAAACTCAAGGACTAACCGACTGATTTCATTCAAATTTTACACAAAATTTTTCAACTTCTTTCCTGATGCGGGCCCGGAGCAATCTCTTAGACTGGTTCTGTATTATGTGTCAAAAGTGAAACAATAACATCTATACTGTGATATAATATTGTTTCACTTTTATTCTTTCACTTTTAATTCTAATGTATGTATGTATATATATGTATATATATATATATATATATATATATATATATATACACACAATGTGCTTTTTTCAGTTTCTGTGTACCAAATCCACTCACAAGGATTTGGTCAGCCTGAGGCTATAGTAAAAGATACTTGCCCAAGATGCCATGCAGTGAGACTGAATCTGGAACCATGTAGTTGGGAAGCAAACTTCTTACCATACAGCCATGCCACGCCTATGATGATGATGATGATGATTTTTCAATATTTTTTAAGTAAACAAAGAAGAGGTGCTTGTTTACACCGAAATAAACAAGTAGCAAGCAGGAATATTTGTGTCCTTCAAGAGTGCTACGGTGCCATAAACTCTAGCATAGAATGAATGAGTGCGTGTGTGTGTGTGTATTTTTGGTTGTAAGTGAAACCGCGTAGAAGAAGGTATTCCAAAACGCAAAATCTCTAAACAGTGTCAAGTGCCAAGAAAAATAACTGAACAGTCTCTTTCAGAATGAAATAACAGGAATGGCTAACATGCGCCATAATCGTTAATTGTCATCATTTTATCTTCCAGGTTTTTCGTAAACCAGAAACTGATTCATAATTATTCTAAAGGATAGCAACAACAATTGTTTCTGATTTAGGGACAAGGCCAGAAGCTTTGAGGGGAAGGGAGGGGACTGGTCAATATAACTGACCCCTGTACTAGACTGGCATTTTATTTGATTGACCCAGAAAGGATAAAAAGCAAGGCTGACATCAGCAGAGTTTGAACTCAAGCCAAAATTGACCTTGCCTGTGCTGGTGCCATATAAAAAGCACCCAGTCCACTCTGCAGGGAGGTTGGTGTTAGGAAGGGCATCCAGCCATAAAAATAAGAGACACAGAAGCCTGGCATAGTCTTCGACCTGGCCAGCTTCTGTCAAACCATCCAACCTGAAGGCAGACATTAAACAATGATGATGATGAATGTAAAGTGCTGGAATGAATATGGCAGAATATTTTGTTTGATGCTGTCAGTATCCAGCCAATTTGCTGCTGAAATAATAAAAATTCTAATTTTGGCACAAGGCCAGCAATTTAGAGGGGAGTGGGGTGGGGTGGGGAGCCAGTTTCAGAATGTAAAGACAGAAGAAATGCCACTAAGAATTCCGTCTGACATGCTAACAAATTTGCTACTTCACTGCCTTGAATATTGGTTTCAAATTTTGGCACAAGGCCAGCACTTTCATGGGAGAGTGGGAGGTCGATTACATGTCCCCCCACCCACCCATTGTTCAAATGGAACTTATTTTGTCGACCTCAAAAGGATGAAAGGCAAAACAGATGTAGGTGGAATTTGAACTCAGAACATAATGACAGACGAAATGTCGCTAAGCATTTTGCCCAGAAGGCTAACGATTGTGCCAACTTGCTGTCTTCACTGCCTTGAATATTAATAATTGTTTCTAATGTTAGCACAGGGCCACCAAGTTTGAGGGAAGGCATAAGTCAAGTAGGTCAACACTTGTGCTCAACAGCTACTTATTTTATTGGCTCCAGAAAGATGACTGGGAAATCTGACCTTGGTGGCATTTCAATTCAGAATGCAAAGAGTCTGAAAAAATGCTGCTAAGCATTTTGTTTGGCATGGTAACAATTCTGCCAACTCACCAAAAGGAGGAAAGACAAAATCAACCTCAGCAGAATTAAAACCCAGAACACAAAGACAGGCAAAATACCCAGCGTGCTAATTCTACCAACTCACTTAAATAATATTGGTTTCAAATTTTGGCACAAGGCCAGCAATTTCAGGAGAGGGGACAAGTCGATTACATCAACCCCCAGTGTTCAACTGGTACTTACTTTTAATCGACCGCAAAAGGAGGAAAGGCAAAGTTGACTCTGGCAGCATTTGAATTCAGAACATAAAGTCCGATGAAACGCTGCTAAGCACTTTTCCTGGAATGGTAAACAATTCGGCCAGCTCGTCACCTTGCCACCTAAAATAATAATAATAATTCTTTCTGCTATAAGCACAAGGCTTGAAACTTGATTGGGGGAGAGGGACATCCGATCACATCAACCCCAGTGTTTCGCTGGTACTTATTTTATCGACCCCAAAGGATGAAAGACAAAGTCAACCTCAACAGAATTTGAACCCAGAACAATAAAGAGAGGAGAAATACCACTTGGCATTTTGCCTAGCATGCTAATGACTCTGCCAGTGCGCTAATGATTCTTGCCTTTAAAATGATAATAATAATCTTTTCTACTATAGGCACAAGGCCTGGAATTCTGAGCGGTGGAGGGGGTGCTAATCAATTTCAGTGATTCCAGTACTCAGCTTGTACTTATCTTATCAACCCTGAAGAGATGAAAAGCAAAGTCGACCTCAGCAGCATTTGAACCCAGAATGTAAAGACAGACAAAATGCTGCTAAGCATTTTGTCCGGCATGCTAACAATTCTGCCGACTCCTGATGACGACAGTGTTTCAAATTTAGGCACAATGCCAGTAAGCTTGAGTGAAGGGGATTAAATGCTACCATCAACCCCAGTATTTGACTGACTGATACTTTATGTTATTGACCCAGAGAGAATGAAATGCAAAGTTGACTTTGGTAGGATTTGAATTCAGAATGTAAAGAACCAGAAGAAATACTACAAAGCATTTTTGTCCAATGCCCTAATGATTCTGCCAGTCCAGATAATGCAAGGAATCCCAGGAAACAACTGATGTAATGCTTCAAGCTATTTACTGCCCTCCCCCCGACACACAGAGTCTGACCAGTCACCTGAAGTCCAATTAGTAGATAGACTTGACATTTATCGCTTTACTGGTTTCAGTCACTAGACTGTGGCCCTGCTGGGAAATGTGCCTCGTAGGATGCAGGTGATTATGTAGATCCCAGTCTTACTTTACTGACAGGTACTTAGTCTATCGAATAAGAGAACAATAAGAAAAAAAATAGATAAGGAGATCTGGGTGGGATTTGAACTCAGATTGTTTCAATAAAAATGTTTCGTAGAAAAGGAGTAGGTAGTAACTCTATAAGATGTACCCGGTGCAAGCTATGGACACATAAGAGGTGCAGCAACATCAAAGGCAGGTTAACTAGCAAGTTAGTTTTTGTTTGTGGCAGATGTTCAGGTGCAATAAAGACTGCAAACAAACAGGAAACAACTTCTATCTCATTCCAGGGTGAAAAACTAGAGGTAGTCGATAGCTTCCGCTATCTGGGCGACCAAGTTAGTAGTGGGGGTGGGTGCGCTGAAAGTGTAGCTGCTAGAATAAGAATAGCCTGGGCAAAGTTTAGAGAGCTCTT
>NC_069002.1:27063046-27064789 GCF_001194135.2 Octopus bimaculoides
GGCACATAAAAGACACCATTTCGAGCGTGGCCGTTTTCGTGCGGGTGACACGTAAAAGCACCCACTACACTCTCTGAGTGGTTGGCGTTAGGAAGGGCATCCAGCTGTAGAAACTCTGCCAAATCAGACTGGAGCCTGGTGTTGCCATCCGGTTTCACCAGTCCTCAGTCAAATCGTCCAACCCATGCTAGCATGGAAAGCGGACGTTAAACGATGATGATGATGATGATGAATGTAAGTGTTTTGAAATATCTTCAGTCAGCTTCAAGGTAGCAAGCTGGCAGAATCCTTAGCGCACCGGATAAAATGCTTGTGTTTCTTCCAGCTCTTCACGTTTTGAGTTCAAATCCTGCTGAGGTCAATCTTGCATGGCATCCCTTCAGAGTCGATAAAATAAAATATCAGTTAAGCACTGGGGTTGGTTTAATCAACTTGACCTCTCCCCTCAAGACTGCTGGCCTTTGATCCTACAACAGACCAGCATCCCACTCTGGGGAATGTTCTGATCTCAGTTACTTATATATGCCAAGGAAACTGTGTAACCAGACTTATGGGTCCTTGGGCTCCAGAAAAATTAAAAAACAAAAATAAGGGCAACTTCACTCAAATATACAAACACAGAAGGTGTAGAAGTTTAAACCCATGGTTCTCAACTGGGGTTCATATGGCCCCTGAGGGTCCATATCAATTTTTTTTTTTTTTTGGGGGGGGGGGTCCACACAACAAAACAGTAAATCGGGGATCCACAATAGTATTTTAAGGGGCCCTGGAAAGATTTTGCTTCAGATGTATGCTTTAATATGTATTATAAGAAACAGATAGGTTTCTTTTTCTAGCATTTTACATAGTTCAACCATCACAAATTAATGTGTGAATAACAAAATGGGAGGAATTTTGAAAGATGTTTCAATAGAAATAGTTTATGAACATCAAATGGCTAAGGGGGTTCACCAGAATAAAATAGTAATCAAAGGGGTACATAGAAAAAAATGGTTGGGAACCCCTGGACTTTAAACCAATATAGAGAACAGCAATAGGCTGCAGTTGTATTTTATTCAAATACAGCTGAGATGCCAAGTAGACAGCTTTTATGCAGTCACTTGAATGGCTAGAAATAACAGCCAAATTTCCTTTAACTATTCTGTAACCATATTTCTGTTGAAATACACTGCCTTCGTTTCAGTGAATTTTGAAAATAACGAAAAGTTCAAGAAAATCATTTTGTCATTATTTAAAATGGTATTTGAAACATAAATTAACATGACAAGTTTTAATTTTGTTAATTTTAAAATGGGAAGTTTGTCTCATAGAACTGTTGACAGTCTCAGGTAGGTCGGTAATAAAAAGAGTTAAATTACAAACTGCTGACTTACAGAAAGAAAAAATAAAAAGAAAAGAAACAAAGAAAAGTACATATATGATTACATTGGATGGCATACTATTAGATACATGATGGCTGAACAAAAAAAACTGGATGGTCATGTCTGGAATCAAAACAACAACAAACAAGAGTTTTATGACACACTTAAAAAGTCATCCCCTAACTGCTCATTATATATACAAAGCAACACACACACATATAGATAAAATATACTTTTAATATAAAATCATAAATTTATTTGGCACATTTCCCAATCTGATTAAGATGAGAGCCAATATATTTATGAAATCAAACAAAAGATGTATAAAGAGATAGAACAGTGAGAGAGAGAGAGAGAGAGAGAGAGAGAGAGAGAGAGAGAG
>NC_069002.1:27064932-27066309 GCF_001194135.2 Octopus bimaculoides
TTTTTTTTTTTTTTTTTTTTTTTTGCTAATGCCATGAGGTGAGAAAAAAAGAAATCTCATATTTTGGATAAAACTCCTTTACATAGAGAAATGAATTGTATTTTTATACAATGGGATGAAGAGAGAGTAGGACAGGAGTTGAAATTTTCATATTAGGTGCTAAAATGTGACTATTTTGTATAGTATGGTGTACAGTAGAGTTGTACTGAAATGTTGCTGTGTTTATAGAGTACGGTATAGTATGGTGTATGGTAGAGCTGTAGTACTGTAGTGGCACTGTGTTATTGATAACTGGATTGTATGATAGAATATGGTGTATGGTAGTACTATAGTGATAATATAGATATGATTGTACTGTATGATAGTCTAACAATTAAAATACTTATCAGTGTTAAATATGTAACTGTATTACTTAGTAATAACACAATAAATAATTCATCTAATTATGCATTCATACATATATGAATTTTCATTGATGAAAAGAGAACTCAAATCAATGTTACATCTATTTTGGTGAACAAATACCATTTGTTTCATATTAAATGCAAAGTTATGCAACATAAAAGTTGATTGCGACTCATAATGTCTGATGAAGTGAAAGAACCTTAAAATTATTGCATGAATTGTGTAACATTGCATGTAATATGAAATTGTTGTTGTTGTTGGCACTCCGTCACTTACAACGTCAAGGGTTCCAGTTGATCTGATCGATGGAACAGCCTGCTCGTGAAATTAACGTGCAAGTGGCTGAGCACTCCACAGACACGTGTACCCTTAACGTAGTTCTCGGGGGATATTCAGCGTGACACAGTGTGACAAGGCTGACCCTTTGAATTACAGGCACAACAGAAACAGGAAGTAAGAGTGAGAGAAAGTTGTGGTGAAAGAGTACAGCAGGGTTCGCCACCATCCCCTGCCGGAGCCTCGTGGAGCTTTAGGTGTTTTCGTTCAATAAACACTCACAACGCCCGGTCTGGGAATCGAAACCGCGATCCTATGACCACGAGTCCGCTGCCCTAACCACTGGGCCATTGCGCCTCCACTAATATGAAATAAATGGTGCTCATTCACCAAAACATATGTAACACTGGTTTGGCTTCCCTTTTCCTCAATCAAAATAATTGTTATTCTTTCTGAGAAGATTATAACATTTCTACTTGATATACATGCTGCCTTGGATTGGCAAAAGTGTTCCTTTAATGACTAACCAGAGTAGAACCAATCATGCTTTGGTTATTTAAAAAATGTAACCTTTACATCACTTTTCAAAAACTATGCTACCCAGGTTCCCACATGAAGTGCTACTGAGGTGAGTGCATGGATTCTACTTATCCTATCAATCTATATATATATATATATATATATATATATATATAT
>NC_069002.1:27066395-27067212 GCF_001194135.2 Octopus bimaculoides
TGTAGTATATTGTCAACTTAATGTGACAATCCCAATAAGGGAATACACTACTGCCATTTAGCCCTAGCAAGCTGGACCGCTTCCTGTCGGCCTTGACACAATTACTGTGACACAATTAAGGACACAGTAATTGTGTCAAGGCCGACAGGAAGCGGTCCAGCTTCCTAGGGCTAAACGGCAGTAGTGTGTTACCTTATTGGGATTGTCACATTAAGTTGACAATATACTACAACTTTATATATATATATATATATTTATATATATATATAATATATATATGTATTTCTTTATTGCCAACAGGGGGCTAAACACAGAGGGGACAAACAAAGTGATTACATCGACCCCGGTGCGTAACTGGTACCAATTTAATCGACCCAGAAAGAATTTGAACTCAGGACGTAAGAGCAGACGAAATACCGCTGAGCATTTTGCCCGGTATGCTAACAACTCTGCCAGCTCGCCTATATATTGTTTGAATAAAGGCAGTGCTCCAGCATGGCTGCAGTCAAATGACTGAAACAAATAAAATATATACACACACACGTTTTTCAATGTGCATGTAATGCAAAAAAAAAACAAAAACACTACAATAAGATGGACAAATGTTTTCTTTTTCTTTTTGTGAAAATGATCAGACAGCACCAATGGCTGGAAGTCTCATTCTTTCATCAGTTGACAATTGGAAATCATTAACTATTTCAACATCTACGGTAATATGGCTCATTCCAATGGCGCTTACAACCCCATGACTCAAAAGCGTTGCAAGGCTACAGAAGAGTGTGCAGGTAAAAAACAACAAAGTTACAATGGAAAAAGC
>NC_069002.1:27068484-27072949 GCF_001194135.2 Octopus bimaculoides
TATATATATAATGGGCTTCTTTCTGTATTCCTCTACCAATTTATAAGGCTTTAGTCAGCCTAGAGCTAAAATAGAAGACACTTGTCTAAGGTGTCTCAGCAGAGAATTCAACCCAAAACTATATGGTTGGGAAGTTGGGAAGGAAATTTCTTAACCATGCAGCCACACCGACACCTACATATATACATACATGTGTGTGTGTGTGTTTGTGTGTGTGTTTGTGTGGGTTTCTATTTCTCACTTGTTGAGACAGCCTTCACAAGACAAAGACAGCTTTAAGTGGAAGAGATTGACATTGTCTTTCTGATGTTGACTTATTAGTAAGCACTAGATGCATACATAAACAGGCCACCAGAGAACTATTTTACTACTACTACTACTACTACTACTACTACTACTACCACTACTACTACTTTCTTTACCTCCAAAAGAAAATCTAGCGACCTTTATATGGTGACCATGAAAAAGCTATTATAAGAGGAAAGTCAACTGAGACAAAAACAGAATTTAAACAACTGCATAGGTTGTGTGTTTGTTTGGGTTTTTTTTAACTTATGAAAAACCAAACGTATTGATCTTCATGAAATGTTCTTGTACACAGATGCACAGAAGAATTTGGTGTTCCACATAGGAATCACTAACGAGCATACCTACAGTGCAGCACTTACAAACAGGCTTTCTAAGTCATCTATATTTACTGCAAGCCTCCTCAGTAAAACAACCTGTCAGCTAGGTATCTATCTCACTACGAATACCTGTTGTAGATGGTGATGGGGGAACAAACAAGCAAACAAACAAAAAAAAAAAACCCTTTAGTTTATTATTAATGTTTCTCCCGACTATTTTTAAACCCAAATTCTGTCGTGTTACTTCAGAGTATTTTCTGTAAGTGCTACATACGGTACACAACTTGCTTACTACTAAAAACAAACTTCGAAGTAACAATAAACTTTGTCTTCTTTTCCCTACCTCCGTATGTTTATGCATGTGTGTGTTTATGGGTTTGTGTATTTGTTGTATATATATATATATATATATATATATATAGTTTTAGGGAAAAGAACCAAGTTTCATGAACTCATCGATGAAAATCCACTATCACATATAGAAAAAATAATAATTAAAAGCACAATAAATGAGTATAATATAATACAAAGTAAATATCATAAGATAAAGATAATAAAGATATATATGCAAATAGAGAGAGAGAGATAAATATATATACACATACACACATATACATATCTTTGAGATAGGTAAAAGAGAGGGAGAGGAAGATGCCATGGCTACACAAACTAAGCTAGCAGTTTCAATGGTAGAAGTTAATCCTGTTTGTTGCAGCAGAGACAAACAACAGTAACACGCATACAGCTCACAAACAGACGTTGCCCCTTTTTCTTTCTTTGTCAAACAAATTGCTAGTTGTTAGTCATTGTCCAAACCGTCATCGCGTTACATCCATTTTCCACTCTGGGTCAAAGCAGCTGACAGATTGAAGAACCAAGTCTTGCTCCAATACCTAAGTTTTCCATGCTTGATGCCCTTCCTAACACCAACCAACATACAGAGGTATACTGGAAGCATTTTTTTCACGGCACCAGCACTATAGAGGTTGTCTTGTCCTCTCAAGACAGTTGTTGCTGCTCAGTTCAATTTACGAACCATTTACAGAATGTAGTGAATGCTTTTTCCATGGAACTAGCACTTGTGGAGTCACCTTGTAACTTTCAAAACAAAAGACAGCCCCACCCACTCTGCCACAACTGAAAGAGAAGAAGTTAATTACAAATGTACATCATTATTATAAATAAAGCAAGGCAGCGAGCTGGCAAGACCGTTAGCACGCTGGACGAAATGATTAGCAGTATTTGGCCCATCGCTACATTCTGAGTTCAAATTCTGCCATGGTCAACTTTGCCTTTCATCCTTTTGAGGTCGATAAATTAAGTAACAGCTGCGTACTGGGGTCAATCTAATCGACTGCCCCCCCTCCCCCAAAATTTCAGGCCTTGTGCCTATAGTAGAAAGGATTATTATTAATAAAGCAGTGAGATGGCAGAATTGATGCTGCACGGGAAAAAATGCATAGTGGCATTTCATCAGTCTTTGCATTCTGAATTCAAACTTCACTGAGGTCGACTTTAGCTTTGATCCTTTCGGGATCAATAAAATAAGTACCAGTTGAGCACTGGGGTCGATGTAATTGACTTATCCCCTCCCACTGAGCTTGATGGCCTTG
The DNA here is from genome assembly GCF_001194135.2 of Octopus bimaculoides. NCBI lineage: Eukaryota > Metazoa > Mollusca > Cephalopoda > Octopoda > Octopodidae > Octopus > Octopus bimaculoides. Next base: position 27,070,724 of record NC_069002.1, read on the forward strand.
AGCCAAAATTTAAAATGATTATTATTAGTATTATTATTATTATTATAACCTCCATCTTAGCCAAGGCAGAGGTATTGTTTTCAGTCGTGTTTGTTTGTTTGATTGTAGACAAGATATCTCAAGAACCACTGGATGGATTCAGAGGAAACTTTCAGGTATGTTTGGCCTCGTGACTGGCACAAACTGATTAGATTTTGGGATCGATCCAGTACCGGACAAAGATTCTGGATTATTTTTCTTGTTTTTTTTTACTTAATTTTTGAGAGCGGTCAGGTTCATTTTTAGTATTCTTGTTTGTGAGAGCAGTCAAGTTTATTTCAGATATTCTCATTTTAAAAATCATCTCTGGCTAGTCATTGTGAGGATGTAGGTGTTGCCTTGGCAGAAGTTTGCACTCTCTGAGTGCTCTCATTATTATTATTATTATCATGGTGACAATCTGGCAAAGAAGTTAGCACACTGGGCAAAACACTTAGCAAACACTCCTTCTGGCTTTGCATCCTGAGTTCAAATTCCACCAGGATCAACTATGCTTTTCATCATGCCAAGAGTCGATAAAATAAAGTACCTGTTGAACACAGGGAACAATTGACTAACCCTGCACCAAACTTTTCTGGCCATGTGCTAAAATTTGAAACCATTATTATTATTAATATTATTTGGCAAGCTGGCAGAATCGTTAGCACACCGGGCAAAATGCTTAGCAGTATTTTATCTGCCGCTACGTTCTGAGTTCAAATTCTGTGAAGTTCAACTTTGCCTTTCATCCTTTCAGGGTCGATTAAATAAGTACCAGTTATGCACTGGGGTCGATGTAATCGACTTAATCTCTTTGTCTGTCCCTGTTTGTCCCCTCTATGTTTAGCTCCTTGTGGGCAATAAAGAAATAAATTATTATTATTATTATTATTATTATTATTATTATTATTATCAGTCCGTCCTAAGTCAAGTGATGACGAAGACTGCATTAGGAATGTCAGGTGCTGACAGTCCTTAACCAGTTGGGAAATGCAGCAGGTGGAATTTCAACATTAGGTTTTTCTACAGCACTAACAGCAGTGGGTGTAAGACAATGATACGCTTGGGGAAAACTTCAGACTTTCAGGATAATCAACTGGTTGGTCTGTTCCAAGAGACTTTCATCCTAGTGATTTTATTTATCTATTTATTTATTTACTTGTTTCAGTCAGACTGTGGCCAAGCTGGGGCACAACCTTGAAGAATTTTAGTCGAACGAATTAACCCCAGGATTTATTTTTATTTTTAAGCCCGGTACTTATTTAGTCACTTTTGTCAAACCGTTAAGTTACAGTTGTATATGTAAACATATACAACTGGCTTCTTTCGGTTTCTGTTGGCCAAATCCACTCACAAGGCTTTGGTTGACCTGAGTTTATAGAAGAAAACACTTGCCCAAGGTGCCATGCAGTGGGACTGAACCAGGAACCATGTCGTTAGCAGTGCTATGAGGACACATTGCCAATCTGAGATGACTTTGACGTGCAAAGAAATGCCATTAGCCAAGTATGTCTGAGATACCCTCCAAAGTGACAGAACATGCACTGGTTCCATGTTTGAACTAGGGAATCAAAGAATCAGAGCTCACAGTAATCCATGTAACTAACATGGATTACAAAACAGCTCTCAACTAAAGGAATAAACATCTGCTCTTTAACCTAACTGATCAAATTTTATATATATATATATATACATATACATCAACATGGTCACAACCTTACGGCTGAAACATGTAAAAGAATAAAAGAAAATTTATATATAATATATATATGAATATATATATATACTTTTATTAGAGCTGCAAAATCTTCACAAAACAGTTACTCAGAGTTTCACATTCCTATTCATCAGACAGTTGTAATGAATAGTATATTACTCTGCCTTAGGTATTTGAGCACTATTTTTCTTCCATCTTGTTTTGCATTTATGTGCTTATTTGTGTGTGTGTGTGTGTGTGTATATATATATATATATATATATATATATACACATATGCTTACACACATGCACATTTACATACATGCATACATACAAGCATATACATGCATGTATATATGCATAGACATACATATATATACACACAATACACTTACACATACACACACATATATATACACAATACACTTACACACACATATACACAACACACATACACACACACATATATATATATATATATATATATATACATATACATATATATATATA
>NC_069002.1:27074478-27077884 GCF_001194135.2 Octopus bimaculoides
TATATATATATACATACATACATACACACAATACAGATACACACACACATATATACACAATACACACTCAGATACACATATATGCATGAGTACCCACATAAACATTATTTAAATCATTGCTATGCTTATTGCTATTCTCATGCAGGCTAACATGGAGGCAACTGTTGCTGTTCATTACTGCAACACCTGTCCACCATTTATTCACCAAGTGCCGTTGCCATGCTCAGGCACCACACACTGTAGCAACGCATGAGTAAGAGATCAAAGCAAATCTCACACATTTAAAGAACGATGAAGTAATATCTAGCAGGTACTGGCACTCTGCCTTTGCTTATTGTCATAAATATAACAAGCTTTACGTTCAATCATTTATTTTGTGGAGTGGGATGTTTTTTTCCTGCTAATTTCCACTTAGACACTGGGTATAAACAAAGGAAAACAACAAAACACTATTTTAACAGGAATGTTGTGAAAGGCAACATAAAACACTAACAACGAAACAATAAAGACCTAACAACTGTTGCCTTTACAACCCTCAATTTACAAACGTTACTTGTTTTCAGTAAATCCTGGGAGACAAAGTGTCAGGCTTACAAAAGCAGTTTAAATCTTGGAACCACTGTCGATCAATAAAGAGGGATGAAAAAATAAGAAAAGAAATAAAAAACTTATTGATTTCTAACTCAGGCATAAAGGCCACATGTTTGTGGAAGGAACAGCTGATCCTATTGACTATACGAGTACTCAAACTGGTACTTTTTATTCTATCAACACTCACTTCCTACAAGAATGAAAGGCAAAGTCGACTTCAAGTCTCTACCAATTCTGAGTCAACACCATATTTTTAAATGCCACACATACACATTAACACACACACACACACACAAAACAAAAGACATTATTATAGTCTAACTTTTACAACTCGGTGGACATAAAACTGATCTGGTCTTTGCCTTGATTAACCCTTTCGTTATTTATTTATTTTGAGATAATCTGTATTTCTTTCAATTAATTTTAAATATAACAAAGAATTTAGTAAAATAACTTAGTTACCATTAAGCTAGTGTTAGGAACATAAATTGTGACTAAGGTTTGGTGAAAGATTTTAATTCAAAACTTATGAAAACAAGACATTTGTACTGAAGAAGGCTGGTGGGTATATCAGTCGAAACGTGTTAACAACGAACAAGATGAGGACAAATATCCGTCGAATGTAAATAATGTATTATTATTATTGTTGTTTTAATATCTGTTATGCTTGCATGAATCTGAGAAAATTCAGTGAAGCAGATTTTCTACAGCCGGATGCTCTTCCTGTCACCAAACTTCACCTGTTTCCAACCAAGTTAATATTTCCCCATGGCCAGACATGGTTTTTCTTTAATGAAAGATTGCAAACAAATATCACTGTTTTTGAGCATACAGTGAATCAATACACACTGCCTTGGCAAGAACATATAGCATACACTCACATGTGCACACACACACACACACACACACACACACACACACACAACAGCCTCTTTTAGTTTCCATCTAAGACTATAATAGAAAATATTTTCCCAAGGTGCCAAAACTGTGGGATTGAACCTGAAACCATACAATTGCAAAATAAGCTTAACCACCCAGCCATGCCCTATACTTAAATCTCTTCTGACTATGACATGTGCAGGAGTGGCTGTGTGGTAAGTAGCTTGCTTACTAACCACATGGTTCCGGGTTCAGTCCCACTGCATCGTACCTTGGGTAAATGTCTTCTACTATTGCCTTGGGCTGACCAAAGCCTTGTGAGTGGATTCGGTAGACGGAAACTGAAAGAAGCCTGTCAAATTCCGCCGAGGTCAACTTTGCGTTTCATCCTTTAGGGGTCGATAAATTAAGTACCAGTTACGCACTGGGGTTGATGTAATCGACTTAATCCCTTTGTCTGTCCCTGTTTGTCCCCTCTATGTTTAGCCCTGCAGCTCATTGGTTCCCTGTCAAACCATCCTACCGATACTAGCATGAAAAGCAGACATTAACTGATGAGGATGATGATGATGATGATGAAGTGAAACTTATCCTATTGCTGTTCTTGATGTTGATGTTGTTAACTAGGCCAATCAACAATTTTCAAGTTTTCCTGACAAACATTATCATTACCCCAGAGAGTTGAAAAACCATGTCAGTAACAAAATAAAATAGTTTTAAAATATTTGTCAGTTTGTGGTTTAATATTTATCTTTGGGTCACAGCAAATATTAAGAACGAGAGATGAGTTGACAGGATATAAATGAGGACAGTGCTAGCATTCCTGTACAAATAGAGTTCGTATACCATCAACAAACTCTGCTCTCAATGAATTCCAGATGTGTAAAAAAAAAATGTGAAATTAAGGAATTTAAAAGTTCGTTAAATGCAGGAAATAGAATTTATTTTAAGCAAAAGAAATGAAATCTTGCTTTTTTCTTTTTTTTTAGCCTACTTTAACATTACACCAGTATTATCATCATCATCATTACCATTCTAATGGCCATTCTAATGTGCCTGCAGGAATGAAATAAAATTCAGAAACAGAACAGGGTTGGATTTCTATGACTGGATGCCCTTCCCGTAACTGATGTTAACCTGTTTTCAAGAGGAGTAATATTTCACCACACCACCCTCATGGCCAGACATGTTTTCAGGGAAGATTGAAGAGGAAGGCCACTGTTTGTTTATAAGTATCACACAATGTCAAAATGCACAAACGCACATCCATGCATCCCACATACATATACACACACAAATACACAGATACCTCCATTCATACACACACACACACACACACACGCACAAATACAGATACCTGCACTCATACACACACACACACACACACACACACACACACACACAAATACACAGATACCTGCACTCATACACACACACACACACACACACACACACACACACACAAATACACAGATACCTGCACTCATACACACACACACACACACACACACATATATACTCACAACAAAATCACGAACTTGTATATCGAAGCATTACTCATCATCATCATCATCACAATGATGATGGTGATGATGAGTACGCTTCAATAAACGAGTTAATTTACTCCTGGAAACCACTTGTAAAGGCAGAGCAATAATTTCCCATAGTAGCAATGAAACTTTATGCTGTCATTTTGCTGTCGCTGTGCAGACGCATTAGAACCAGTGTTGTCACATGTTGCAACGTTGCCACATGCACAAAATGGCTGTTTAACTTTTTTATATTTATTATAAGATAAAACTTGTAAACCCAGGGTCTTGTAAAAGAGGGTCCTCATACAGTGAGGTATTACTGTATATACACACAAACACACACACACACACACACACATATATATATATATATATATATATATATATATATATATATATATATA
>NC_069002.1:27078421-27086459 GCF_001194135.2 Octopus bimaculoides
GGGGTAAAAAAAAAAGAGAGAAAGAAAAACAGAAAAAAATCATAAAACTAATATCTAAAATAGTACCATCCGTAAGCAGACATTCATAACCATCCTAATTTTGTGCCAAAGACATAGCTTCATTCTTATTTCTTTATTGCTTACAAGGGGCTAAACATAGAGGGGACAAACAAGGACAGACAAAGGGCTTAAGTCAATTACATCGACCCCAGTGCGTAACTGGTATTTGATTTATCGACCCCAAAAGGATGAAAGGCAAAGTCAACCTTGGTGGAATTTGAACTCAGAACGTAGCGGCAGATGAAATACCGCTAAGCATTTCACCTGGCGTGCTAACGTTTCTGCCAGCTCACATAGCTTCATTCTAATTAGCAAATCCATTATTAATTTGACAGGATTTTAACCTGAGGTTTGCCAATTCCCACATTCAGCTGATTATCAAACCTGCAATTTCTGGTATACAATGAATCCCACTGGTGTGGGTTACACAAATATATGAAGGTCCCATTTGTTCCCATTAAGACCAGTTATATGAGACATGTCTAAAGTAATTAAGAAAACTGATAATTATATATTTATGAAATAACGATCAACAGGTTAGCATAAATTTCCGTTATATTATTATATACAACTATATAATCACTTTGAAGCTGAACGGCAAAGGAAAGAGGAAGAGAAACCGACAAGAAAGAAAATGGAGGCTGCAACAACCAAAGCCTCCACCACGGATCCCTTGTGAACTTTGCAACAGACTCTACCATGCAAGAATCGGCCTCGTTAGTTATCAGAGGTATAAACATGGACTGAGGGGAAGAAGTGGTCAAGAAGAAACCAAATAAATTATCGGACACATGATAAAACACCGCTGCTGCCGCCGATTACTATATTATCAGTAATGTGGCATTGGCTTAAATGAAGCCATATAGCATCTGACATGGGTGTATTAACCCTTTAAGCATTTAAACTGGCCATATCCAGCCAAAAGGCACAGGTAATGGCTGTGTGGTAAGAAGCTTGCTTGCCAACCACATGGTTCCAGGTTCAATCTCACTGCATGACACATTGGGCAAGTGTCTTCTACTTTAGCTGACCAAGGCCATGTAAGTGGATATAGTAGATGGAAATTGAAAGAAGTGTTTGTGTGTGTGTGTGTGTGTTTGTCTAACACACACCCACCCATTGCTTGACAATCAGTGTTGGTTCGTTTACATCCCCATAACTTCACGGTTCAGCAAAAGAGACTGATAGACTAAATACCAGGCTTAAAAAATTAAGAAATAAGTACTGAGGTCAATTTATTCAACTAAAACCTTTCAAGGTGGTAACCCAGCATGGCCACAGTCCAATGATTAATAAAAGATACATATATATATATAGCCACAAATGACAGAGAAATAGTTTGATGAAATTTTATTTAACAATATTTCATGACAAATTGTTTCATAACTTAAAAACATGTCAATAATTTATATCATCATATTTAATAACAAATAAATTACTTACATGCCTTATATGTTTTGTAGAATGATACATTAAGGAGCATTTTTTAAGTGTACTACCAGATTACTTAAATTCATATATTGTGACTTATATATATATAGTTGTTATCTACTCTTTATGCAAAGTCTGACCACCTCCTGGACTTCTACCTTTGATCCATCATGGCATCTGATGTGGCTTTTTAAACCAGACAATGTATTGAAAAGACACCCACATAGGTTACATGTCTGATTTGGACCACCAAGAGCTGCAGTTAAGTTCTGATCTTTGTGGATCTTAAAATGTCTTTTGAGGCCTCCGTTGGATTTGCAGACCTTATGACATACACAGCATTGAAAGATGCGCACAGATATATAGGCAGAGTAGCTGGTGGGGGTTTATTTTTCATGGGTCTGCAAATGAGATTTGAGCCCAGCAAAAAAAAGGCACGGTCTGTCACAAACTGTACACACAAAAAGGTCACTGAGAATCACCTCGATCACAATATAGAGAAGACATTGCAAGAGAACAATGTTAAGCATTTTAATAAATACAATAAAAACAAAGAAAGAAGTGCCATTAGTATAGAGGTGGGAAATGTCTTCATTCCCAGCAGCAAATAACAACTATGGAAAACCTGTAAGAATAACAACGATACTGAGAAAAAGAATAAATTGTATATACAAGGATATTTACATTTATATTTGATATGCTGCCGTGCACAAAAAAGAGGAAGATATTTCACTGTGGGACTCTTGCCTTGGAGAGAAAAGTTTCTCCTTATAGACTTTAACATGCAAACTGTATTAGGAGACATTTAGATCAAAAGACAAAGAATCCTGCAGTAAATGTCTTCCACATTCCAATGTTACATATAAATAAATATACACAACATTATTCTGATCATCACTGCTTTGTGTGAAGATTATAAATTATAATATCATTGTCATCATTTCATGTTATAATATTAATTTCATTATTATCATTATTTAAAGTCCACTTTCCATGCTGGCATGGGTGGAATAGTCTGACAGGAACTGGTCAGGCAGAAGCCTGCACCAGACTTCTGTGACTGTTTTGGCAGGATTTTTACAGCTGGATGCACTTTTGAACACCAACCACTCAGCAGAGTGGACTTTGTGTTTTTTACGTAGCACAAACACAGGCGAGGTCAGTTTTGGCCAGGTTTTTATAACTGGAGGCCCTTCCAAATGCCAACCACTTTACAGTGTGGACTGGATGCTTTTTAAGTGGCACCTGCACTGACAGGGTCACCAAGTAACTTGCAAGTATTTTACTATTAATTTTCGTTTTATGAAGGCAGTGAGCTAGTAGAATCATTAGATTCTGAGTTCAAATTCTGTCATGGTTAACTTTTGTTTTTAATATGTCGAAGGTCAATAAGATAAGTGCCTGTTAAGCATTGAGTTTGATGTAATCGACTGACCGCAAGCCCTGAAAATACTGACTTTGTGTCAAAACATGAAACCAATCATTAAATTTCATGATAAGGTGGCAAACTTGCAGAATCATTAGCACGCCCAGCAAAATGCTGAGCAACATTTCATCTGTCTTTACACTCTGAGTTCAAATTCCGCCAAAGTTGACTTTGTTTTTTGTCCCTCCAGGGTTGATAAAATAAGTTCCAGTTGAGCACTGGCGAAAATGTAATTGACTTACCCCCACTCCCTCAAAAATACTGACCTTGTGCCAAAATGTGAATCAATATTTAATTTATTTTATGATATTATATTATATCATAAATTACATAATTTATATCAAATTATTGTTTGGGTTTTATGACTTTAAAACACTATTTTTAATAAGAGATTTTAGAGAAACTGTTGGACAATTTCACCTTTAAATGCTGAAAAAAGCAGCAAAATCTCCCTTAAATCACTCATAAAATAGAAAGCAACAGTAGAAAAGGTAGTTGTAGGTGCATTATTAACGAAACAAGGATGGGATGGCCATGGCTGGAATACTTTTGATCACAGATCTACTTCCAATCATTGGTTAACCCTTTTGTTACCATATTTCTATTGAAAGACAGTGTCTTCATTTCAATTAATTTTGAAAATAATGAAGAATTTAGTAAAATAACAGTCATTATGAAGCTAATGTTTTGGAACCATAAATTAACATGAAATTTTGATGGAAAATTAAAAAAATTTAGATTACTTTAAAATGGAGTTTTGCGTCATAAAACTAGGGTCAGTCTCACGTGGACCAGTATCAAAAGAGTTGATCCTTTCATTACCATATTTCTGTTCAAATACACCAGCTTTGTTTCAATTAATTTTAAAAATAAAGAATTTATTAAAATAACCGTAATTATTAAACTGGAGACAGTGAGCTGCCAGAATCGTTAGAACACGGGACAAAGTGCTTAGCAGCATTTCCTCCATCTTTACATTCTGAGTTCAAATTCAACCAAGGTTGACTTTGCATTTCATCTTTTCATGGCTGATGAAACAGGGACTAGACAAGTACTGGGGTCAATGTAATCTACTTAGCCCCTCCCCTTAAATTTCAGGCCATGTGTCTATAGTTTAAAAGATTATTAACCCCTTAGCATTCAGATTTCTTTGCTTTGAATTAATCACACATTATCGTGTAGTTTCAACATTTCAATGATGTGTTTGTATATTTTTAGAATGACATTGCAGGGTAGATGTGAGAGGTTGGATCTGGTCAGTTTTAACATAAAGCAGATAAAATATTTAGGCCGGATATGGCTGGATTAAATGCCAAAGGGTTGAGCTGGTGTTTGGAAAATAAATCAACATGAAATTTTAATTAACAAGAAATTTCGGTAGAAAGTTTTAATTTAGACGGCTTTAAAACAGACACCTTAGATCACGGAACCAAAGGCAGCAACAGGGCAAATTGATATCAAAAGGGTTTGACAACAACATCAACAACAACCAAACGAGATATTTCCAAACCAGCCAACCAATCTTCTGATAAGGAATGCAGTTCACTGACAATGTGGGTTTTTCTTTATTTTAGTTTTGTTTATTCGTTCTTTTGCAGAACCTGCTATGATGCCAAAGTATGATATTAAGTCTGCTACACTAACATCGAAGAATGTAACGCCAGTTTGGTTATAAGTGGTTATTCCTAATGGAATTAGGAGCTGCTCTAATTACTTGGGCAGTAACTACACAAAAATATCTCTTAAATGTAAAACCTGTTTATTTATTTATTTTTTATTTTATTTTTATTTTTTTCTGTAAGATGAGAAAGAACAGACTTGGATTGGTTAAAAGATTCAACCATTTCAAAGGAGCCAGCAGTTTTGCATTTGCAGTTGAAGAGTTAAATGTTTATTTAATTATCTTCCACTTTGGCATTAAAGTTGCTATTCTGAGTGGAACTGATGCTTTACACTCCGAAACTCAAACTTAGTCGAAATTCTATCTTGATTTCAAGCTTGTTTCGCCGGCACTCAAAAGCGATTATGACCTGGTAGCTTGTACCATGCTTTCACTAAATGTTTTAGCTGCCTGTGTTGTCCTAACCCTTGACACAAGAGAGAGAGAGACTGTACCAGCAATATGTTGGTATTCATTTTAGGCCATAAATGAAGTGCCTTGCTCAAAAAGCACAATGCACTATCATGTTCAAGGACCAAACCCTCAAGCCTATCGCCATGGGTTTCACATCTCACCACAAGGTTACATACCATCTACTTTTATTGATTGGTCTTCGTTAATTTAGGGTTTACTTTTCATTTAAATACATGTTCCATTAATTGTAGATGCAGGTGTGGTTGTGTGGTAAGACGCTTGCTTCCCAACCACATGGTTCCGGGTTCAGTCCCACTGTGTGATACCTTAGGAAAGTTTCTTCTACTATAGCCTTGGGTCAACCAAAGCCTTGTGAGTGGATTTGGTAGACAGAAATTGAAATGAGCCCATGGTGTATATATGTGTGTGTGCTTGTGCGTGTCTTTGTATGTGTTTGTCCCTCCCCCCACCATCACTGTGAGGATACGTGGATTAGTGGTTAGGGGCATTCGGCTCACGATCGTAAGGTTGTGAGTTCAATTTCCAGCGACGCGTTGTGTCCTTGAGCAAGACACTTTATTTCACGTTGCTCCAGTCCACTCAGCTGGCAAAAATGAGTAGTACCTGTATTTCAAAGGGCCAGCCTTGTCACACTCTGTGTCACGCTGAGTCTCCCTGAGAATTACGTTAGGGGTACACGTGTCTGTGGATTGCTCAGTCACTTGCACGTTAATTTCATGAGCAGGCTGTTCCGTTGATCGTATCAGCTGGGAGCCTCGGCGTCATAACCGATGGAGTGCTCCTTCATCACTTGACAACCAATGTTGGCATGTTTATGTCCTCGTAGCTTAGCAGATTGGCAAAAGAGACTGATAGAATTAGTTCTAAGCTTACAAAGAGTAAGTCCTGCAGTCGATTTCTTCAACTAAAACCCCCTTAAAATGATGCTTCAGCATGGCCACAGTCAAATGACTGAAACTAGTAAAAAAATGAAAGAATATGTTCCATTAATTGATCACCTTTGAAAATGGAAGACATCGTAAAAGGCCAATATTAAAACTATCATTATTTTAATCCACAATATTTTCCTCAAATCAACACAATGCAAAGTTCCATATAGAAAGGTAAAAAAAAAATGAGAATGGTCTTTACTTTGGTAACAAGACTTTCAGAACCACAAAAATGCTCATCTGTACAATAGTATATGGATACTTAATAAACCCAAACGGAAACCAAATCAGCAGTGACAATAATGTTACCTGTAATTAATTTACTGATTAACTTGGCAATGTTATGAACGATACAATTTCCTGGATATGATTCATTCAGTTAAGACACTTCGTCACTCATTCCACAAGAGAAAAGTTCCCAGAACACTAGATTAGTATTCCACTAAGTGTCATGAATGAATGAGCCATTTGTTCAAGAACTCCCATTATCTGAGCCTATTGTTTCAATTTTAATGATCTACCTGAAGGAGACAAATAGTTCAATTGCCAACAGATGTTCTTTTATACTTTTAGCGCTTTCATTCAAATGGCCTGCAGTCATGCTGGGGTAACACTTTCAAAAGTTTTAGTCAATTACATCAATGGAGGGAGTCAGGTAAGCATTTAATCAATCTGTATTTATCAAATGGCTGAGTTTATCTTGAGTCATACTCCTTTCAAGGAGCTGCCTCCCATTAGAGAACAAATACCACAAAGAATTTAGACTGGTTGACCCTGGTATGGTGAAAGTCAATTTATGTCCGAGTAAGACCACTTCTTCGAAAGTTCTAAGCTTCTTGGATGTTACCAAGGAAGCCTACAATGAGAGAACCACTAATGGCTGCAGGGTTGCTGGCCACTCTCAGAATTAAACAAACATTGTTTACCTTATTTACATTGGACGGATATGTGTCCTCATCTTGTTTGTTGTTACCACAACATTTCAGCTGATTTACTCTCCAGCTTTCATCAGGTATCCTGGTAGAATTTTGAACCCAACCTTGGGTTCTCATTCCTAAGGTATTTTTGCTGATGTTATTATTATTATTATTATTATTATTTATTCAGGGTTGGGTTCAAAATTCTACCAGGACACCTGATGAAAGCTGGAGAGTAAATCAGCTGAAATGTTGTGGTAACAACAAACAAGATGAGGACACATATCTGTCTAATGTAAATAATGTACAGAATACTTCATCTCTAAAATACAGAACAGTATGAAACATTGTTTAAACCTTTTTTTCTAAGTCATTCTTGATTAAAATTCTAAAGAGTTACTCAGTCACTCAAGGTGCTACCGAATCTATCCATCACCTCAGTTTAGAAAAGAAGAGACCAATATCCCAAACTGTTTACATGCAGGTATGCGATTCCATACATCCAGCTGGTCAAGCTTGTATCTTCCACAATTCCCCATCACTGCAGTACTTTATCTATCTAGTGTGTATTTTCCAAGAAGTTCTTGTGGGTGAAATGGCTTCTAGTGAGTGAAGTGCACACAGAACTGCACCCACTTTTCAGTGCAGTGGCCCCCCAACACTGTCTGGAGGAACCATAAACCGAATAATCCTTAAGTTTTACATCAGTGTGTCCCTCTCCTAGACAAATTTCTAACAAGAAATAGGAGCCCATCATTCCCAAGTATTGATTTTTATCTTGTTGAGTTTCAAACAACCGTCCCTCACATCCAGGTCATGACTCTTGGATGCCCTTCTGACACTTTTTAGCCACTTGGATATCAGAGACGTGTGCATTTAAACTGCTTGGAGATGCCATCGAGTTAGAACTCTTCTCCACTGGCTCAGCTTTCATATTTGTGTGTGATTACATATACATATATTGACCCCTAAATCCACAAGTTTTTTTAATTCTCTCTCTGCTTATTTCCTCATGTCCCTTTCTGTTGAAGAGCATAGGCTTGAAATGTAAAAGATTTTCTCAACTGCTTGCTGTTTATACACCTGTCTTCATCTTTTGTTTTTCTGTAAATTTCAGCTACATATATATTATATTATATATATATATATACATCATATATACTCTTTTACTCTTTTACTT
>NC_069002.1:27087581-27088774 GCF_001194135.2 Octopus bimaculoides
TTGTGGGGGGGGGGGTGTCACTTTAGCTATGAATTAAATTAATGAATTCAACGTGATGCACTGTCTGCAAGTAGTTGTGTCCAGCATATTATCCTCCATTTTCTAATTGATATATATATATACATATACATATATGTCCTACTGTGTGGATATTGGTTAACCCAAAGTTATGGTAGAGGAACATGCCTAAGGTTCCATGCAATGAAACCAAATCCAGAACCATGTGGATGTGAAATGAACCTCTTAAGTACACAGTGATGCCTATGTCTATTAATATTTTCTCAAGTTCTCTCTCTCTCTCTGTAATATATGCATATATACACACATATATACACACATATATATAGGTAAAGGTGTATTTGTGTGGTAAGAAGTTTGCTTCCTGACCACAAGGATTATTTTAGGTTCAGTCCCACTGCATGGCACTTTCAATAAGTAGTATTTCTACTACAGCCCAGAGCCAACTTATGCCCTGTGGGTGGATTTGGTAGATGGAAACTGAAAGAAGCCTATCCTCTGTGTGTGTGTTTGTTATTGTTGCCTTGCCTTGACCTCGACTGATAGCCATAAACGAATGTACTCACTATGCAAGCAGCATTTTACATTTGAAACAGGTGAAGGTTGGTGACAGAAAAGGCACCAGACCGTAAAAAAGTTTGCCTCAACAAATTCTGTCTGACCCATGCAAGCATGTCAAAAGAATGATGATGATTTATATTACAAAATTTAATATCTTTCAAGAAAATTACCATAAAAAAGAAATGAAGGAACTCAACCAAAAAGAAAAAACAAGAAAATATTGATACCATTCACATAAAATCATTAGTGACAAAATTTGCATCTTATTTGAATTAATTATGTTTGCATAATTTTTATGATTACATTATTATTATTATTATTATTATTATTATTATTACAGTCATCAATAGAAACATCTGTTTCCTATAGTTTCTAGGTTAAATAGACAGGCTCTGCAAAATGCCAGCCAACTTTATAGCAACTATGTTCTAAGTCTCAGAAATTGTGCAGGTGTAACTGATAGCAGTTTCTAATAAGGAAACAGTTACCATCTAATCTACATTAAGGAACAAAAAGGTGGTAGAAAAGAGAGAGAGAGAGGGGGAGAGTGCGTGTGTGTGTGTCTGTGTGCACGTGTCTGTACATAAATATATATATATATATATATATATATA
>NC_069002.1:27089132-27091321 GCF_001194135.2 Octopus bimaculoides
CTGTACTCTTCCACCACAACTTTCTCTCACTCTTTCTTCCTGTTTCTGTTGTGCCTGTAATTCAAAGGGTCGGCCTAGTCACACTGTGTCACGCTGAATATCCCCGAGAACTATGTTAAGGATACACGTGTCTGTGGAGTGCTCAGCCACTTGCATGTTAATTTCACGAGCAGGCTGTTCCATTGATCGAATCAACTGGAACCCTCGACGTCGTAAGCGACGGAGTGCCAACACACACACACACACACACACACACATATATATATATATACATATGTGTGTGTGTGTGTGTGTGTGTGTGTGTATGTGTGTGCGTGTGTGCGTGTGTACACACACAAATAAGAAAGCTGAGTCACTGGAGAGGAGTTCCAACTAGATGAAATCACTAAGTAGTTTAAATGCACAAGTTTCTGATATCTAAGTGACTAAAAAGTATTAGAAGAAGGGTACCCAGGGCTCATGACCTGGATGTGGTCCTAGCCTCCTTAGAGCGTAGGAAGTAAAGGACCAAAGCACTTGCCAGAAGTGGGTTTCTTTTCTGAAAAATCTTCTACTTTTCAGCTCTCTTAAGAACTTCTTACCACTATATATATATATATATATATATATATATGAGAAGAAATGAGTTCAAAAAGAACAATTCAAACTTTTTGTTTATAGTATATTTTTATACCTATAACGAAACTCCTCAAATATAAATATGTATATATATATGTGTGTATATATCAATTAGCATACCCAGCCTAACCAGGGTGTCCTGTTTATAGTGCCATAGGTTGTGGTGAATGTCCCCCAAAAACTATTTCTGGCAAACAATAAATGCTAAAAAAGCATCAAAGTTTAGTCAACTGGTGTATAATTTTGACACGTTTCACATTTGTTGAGTACATGAAATGAATTTTTGAGATGTTTACCACAGCCTACAGCATCATAAACAACACATCCAAGTTGGGTTGGATGTGCTAATTAGCATTTGTTACTAAGGCTGCTTATGATACTAATAGCTAATCTGTGTGTGTGTATGTGTTGTACATGTTTGTGTAAATGTATATATATGTTTATATTTGTATACATCTATGTGTGTATATAAGTGTGTGTGTGTGTGTATATAAGTGTGTGTGTGTGTGTATATATATATATATATATATATATATATATATATATATATATATATATATATATATATATATATATATATATATATAGTCAATAAAGCATGTATCAGAAAAGAAGAGCACTCGAAAGATTAGAGCAGTAATTATTAAACAAAAATTTAATTTCTGGTCATAGAATTACCAAAGGTTTTGTATCCACAAAAGCCAAAGCCTTGTGAACAGCTCATCAGATTCTATACAAAAAAATTAAACTTTCTTCCACGTGGATGTGAGGTAACAGTCAGATATCAAAATTTAAGGCCTAACATATAAAACATCCTCATTAGCGTTTTATACACCAGACCTTAAACTTTGATATCTGAGCATTTCCTCACATCTGCAGGGTAGAAAGTAAAAATTTTTTTTTGTCTTTGTATAGAGTCTGATGAGCTAAACATAAGGCTTTGACTTTCATGGATACGAAAAGTTTGGTAACTCTATGACCAGAATTTAAACTTTTGTTCATATATATGTATATATATATCCTTTAAGCTCATTTACAGGAAATGTTTTGATTATGCATATAAAAAACTCTTATTCTATTATGCCGGCTACAGCCTAATGATGCCACTTTGAACAATACGAATCTTTTGGGGTTGCACCAAGCTGCGCCGATACAATATAGGATAAATATAGTAATAATAATAACAATCTTTTCCATCCAAGGATTATTATTATCATTACTACTATATATATATATATATAAATAATACAGAATGGGACAAGAACCCATCCAGACAGTTAGGTGATACAAGAAAGGGACAAAACATCCAGATGGACGATACAAAGAAAACACGGACTGGTCATTCAGAGTTTTCTTTCCTCAGTCAAGTTCCAGATTATCCTCGCAATTTCGGCTGGTGTATATATTTATATATATATATATATATATATACATACACTCGAGCAGCCTTCAACCCTTTCTATCCAAAAGGAATTTTCAACCAATATTTATTTGCAATCCTTTAAAGCTTTATCTCCTAGACACTCTACTATGAGTCCACCACATCCTATAGCAGAAACAGCTGTAAGCTA
>NC_069002.1:27093099-27094960 GCF_001194135.2 Octopus bimaculoides
CACACACACACACACTGCACCCCCCCCCCCCACACTTATTTGGTGTAGCGCAATGTTGTTTACATTAGGAGATCGTCCCTTGGGGTTTAAACACTCAAGGAGAAAGAAGGACACTACAGTTGCCCACACAGTCATCATTGTTAAACAGCCACATGAAGGCAGTGGCAGAGGGGTAGGGTGGTGGGGGGGGACCAGAAGAGTCACACAAACTGCTGCATAAGAAAGTAAAGTGGCCAACACAAGAGCTGTTTGAACTGATTTCAGGTGTTTATATTTTAGTGAAAGTGTTTTTACATTCTGATATATTTTAAATGATTACAAAGCAGAGTGAATGAGTGAGAAGGAGAGAGACAAAGAATGCTATTATTAGATTCCTATGGCATATTTATAGAAACAATTTATTAAATGTGGGGCATATTTGAGCATGTCTTATCAGTTTGTTTTTACTGTGACCCTTGGAACCTGTAAATAAGATGTGACCAACAAGATTCTTTATTACTTTGCCACTTGAAAGCTGTAAAAAAAAAAAAAAAAAAAAAGAGGAGAAGAGAGAAGAAAAGAGAAAGCATCTCAAAGGAGAGGTAAATAGTACGAGTTTGATTTGAAGAAAGAAATAATAATAATAATGATGATGATGATGATGATGACAATAATAATAATAATAATAAAAGATTGGCTGTATATGCAAGCAAAGCAATGATTTATGAGCAGAAATGGGACAGAGTGATTTATATAGCACGGACATGAGAAAAGAGAACAACAGTTGATGAGAAAGAAGCAGAAGAGAGGAAATACATAGGATAGAGAGTGTGAGAGAGAGAGGGAGGGAGGAGGGACAAACGGACAGACAGAGAAGAAATCAATATTACTGATGTTTGTCTGGCTAATGTTGCACATGACTTGGTTAAAGGATTTCTCAAGGAGATGGACAGCTTTATCTCTTGTCTGTTACCAAAAACAAAAAGAATTTTGGTTGTGAAGAAGAGGCACCAGAACCAAGCACAAAATAGTATTCTATTAAACAACAAATCTATTATGGTTTTAAATGGAATCATGCAAAAAGAGAGAGAGAAAAAAGGATGAGGTAACATGCTTTGTTTCAGAATTGTACTTGGGAAGTGAAAGAAGTTTATTCATTCATTCATCAAAACCAGGGGTTCTCAACCAGGGTTCACATGTTCCCTGAGGGTCCATATTTTTGGCGGTCCATGCAATAAAAGATTCACAGTAGCCTTTTAAGGGACCCTGAAACAATTCTGCATTAGATGTATGTATTGGTATGTATTGCAAGAAACAGGTTTCTTTCTCAACCTACACAAATTAATGCGTGGAAAACAAAATAGGGAGTTTGAAAGACATTTCTATAAATCTAGTTTACAAACATCAAATGGCTAAGGGGGTTCACCAGAATAAAATAGTAATCAAAGGGGTCCATAGATAAAAAATGGTCGAGAACCGTGTTTTACTTAGTTCAGCCTACACAAGGGAGTGTGTGAAAAACAAAATAGGGATTTTGAAAGAAGTTTCTTTAAGACTAATTTTTAAACATTAAATGACTAAGAGGGCTCACAAGAATAAAATATTAATCAAAGGGGTTCATAGGTAAAGAATGGTTGAGAACTCCTGATTTAAACAGTCTGTTCTCATCATGCCAGGAGAGGGTGGACAAAGATGGTTCTGACAGCATTGCATTTTCTTTTTAGGAGAATGCTCTTCTTGTTACAACCTTTAGCTCTTTTGCAGGGAAAGCATTTTTATTCCACTTAACTTATGAAAGAACCAAAAAATACCAAGTGCTAAGCTAGAGGTTGATTTCTTAACAGGGAATTCGACGACTGGCACCCATGCCAACGTTGTCTCC
>NC_069002.1:27094970-27095515 GCF_001194135.2 Octopus bimaculoides
AGTGTGTGAAAAACAAAATAGGGATTTTGAAAGAAGTTTCTTTAAGACTAATTTTTAAACATTAAATGACTAAGAGGGCTCACAAGAATAAAATATTAATCAAAGGGGTTCATAGGTAAAGAATGGTTGAGAACTCCTGATTTAAACAGTCTGTTCTCATCATGCCAGGAGAGGGTGGACAAAGATGGTTCTGACAGCATTGCATTTTCTTTTTAGGAGAATGCTCTTCTTGTTACAACCTTTAGCTCTTTTGCAGGGAAAGCATTTTTATTCCACTTAACTTATGAAAGAACCAAAAAATACCAAGTGCTAAGCTAGAGGTTGATTTCTTAACAGGGAATTCGACGACTGGCACCCATGCCAACGTTGTCTCCTTCATTGGACACGAAACTCGGCTTGCGAAGACCTGTTGGGGCAAGCGAAAGCGAAATCGTGATGGCACCTGTGCCCAGCGTCGCCTTCCTGGCACTTGTGCCGGTGGCGCATGTAAAGACATTCGAGTGAGATCGTTGCCAGTGCCGCTGGACTGGCTCTTGTGCGGGTGG
>NC_069002.1:27095525-27096222 GCF_001194135.2 Octopus bimaculoides
AAACAATAGCAGTTTTCTATGCTACTCTGTGTGTGTGTATATGTGTGTGTGTATCAGTTGAATGGAATACTACAAATCATATAAGCAAGGGGGCTATGAGATTTGTCCAATCCATGCCAGCATGGAAAACCGGATGGAGACTGATGACAGCAACTGGAAAAGCCGAACAATATTTTAACCTATTTTCTTCAGACATTTGCAACAAAGAATTGAATATGAAATGGCATTAAAGAATAGATGATATCCGTGAGTGTGTGTGTGTGGAGATAGGGAGACATATATATGCATATCATCATCATCATCGTTTAACGTCCGCTTTCCATGCTAGCATGGGTTGGACGATTTGACTGAGGACTGGTGAAACCGGATGGCAACACCAGGCTCCAGTCTGATTTGGCAGAGTTTCTACAGCTGGATGCCCTTCCTAACGCCAACCACTCAGAGAGTGTAGTGGGTGCTTTTACGTGTCACCCGCACGAAAACGGCCACGCTTGAAATGGTGTCTTTTATGTGCCACCCGCACAAGCCAGTCCAGGGGCGCTGGCAACGATCTCGCTCGAAAATCCTACAGGAGCCAGTCAGGCGGTACTGGCAACGGCCACGCTCAAAATGGTGTATTTTATGTGCCACCTGCACAGGAGCCAGTCCAGCGGCACTGGCAACGATCTCGCTCGAAAGTCCTTACACATGCTGTGGG
>NC_069002.1:27097986-27101175 GCF_001194135.2 Octopus bimaculoides
TATATATATATATATATATATATATATATATATATATATATATATGTATGTATCTATGTCCATATGCATGTATGTGTATATATATTTATATATAGGTGCAGGAGTGGCTCTGTGGTAAATAGCTCGCTTCCCAACTACATAGTTCCGGGTTCAGTCCCACTGTGTTGCACCTTGGGCAAGTGTCATCTACTATAGCTCAGGCCAACCAAATCATTGTAAATTTGGTAGACAGAAACTGAAAGAAGCCTGTCATATATATATATATATATATATATAGATAGATAGATAGATAGATAGATAGATAGATAGATGTGTGTGTGTGTGTGTGTGTGTGTCTGTGTGTCTGTGTTTGTACCCTCCACCATCGCTTGACAACTGATGCTGGTGTGTTTACATCCCCCATAACTTAGCGGTTCAGCAAAAGTGACCGATAGGATTAAGTACTAGGCTTATAAAAAATAAGTCCTGGGGTCGATTTGTTCGACTAAAGACGGTGCTCCAGCATGACTGCAGTCAAATGACTGAAACAAATAAAATAAAAGAATAAAGACTATATATATATACACACACATACACTTTCTCTCCTCTACTGGTTTCTGCCAAACATTGAGACCATGCTGGAGCACCACCTCTCAGTGGGTTTCGGTTTCCTTTCTATACTGTTTTTCGTGAAGGAGCTAATAGAACAGAGCCGCAATTTGCTGTACCCCCTGCCACAGTGTGGATTCATCTGTTAGTTCAGATAAAAATTTGGCCAAGCACTCCCCGAAGGCCTTCACATCTACACATTACAAATCTCTGAGGTTGTTTGATGGAACGTTGAATAATTTTGGATCTCTGGAACCCAAGTTGTTACAGAACTGGGTCCTTATTCAAGATGGCAAAGACAAGATCTTGAATATATATATATATCCTTCTCCAATTGCTAAATGTCCCTTAAATTTGAAATCTTAAATGTTGATATGACATGGTATGTCATAAGTGTCTGTATATTGTGTTTCTTTTGTCAATTTAGTTATAAAATAAACAGATTAATCAACGGAATACAGTGTCTGCAAGTTGATGAGTACCTCATATTCCCCTCCATTTTCTTATTGCTATATAAACTTAGTGTAAAATAACCCCCTTTTACCCGCACCCACTTATTGCACTTGGTATAACACTAGTGTAACAATAATTGGGTACCCTCCCAGCAGTATATTGGATAGATACTATCCCTTAGTGGCTTGAATCCTCAACCCCTAACTCTCTCGAATTATATATATATATGTATTGCCAAACTAACATGGCAGTCCAGAGAAATAAGACGAATGCTGCTGTTGATTAGCTCAGAGAGGCTATTGCCTCTAGCTAGCTATATGATGCACGAACCTGTGTCCATAAGCCTATGCTGCTGTGTCTCTCCTTCAGAGAGATTTAGAAATTATAACATTTCTATTTATATACATGCATATATATATACACAAACAAGTGCACGTGAGTACTCACACACACACACACACACACATGCACACATATGTATATATCCACACCCACACAGATATACAGCCCACTTTCCATTCTAGTTTGAACCCATTATCATTCAATGGTGCTACTCCTATCTCTCAAGAAAACATGAATGATTTACAATAGTAGTAGTAGTAGCACTACTCAGCTGAACTAGTCTTGTGACTAGTTTTGCTGGTTACATTCTGACTTCAATAGTACTGGTGCCCTGTCAAAAACAGAAAACCACTCAATACACTCTGTAGAGTAGTTAGAGTTAAGCAGGACATCCAGCCGTAGAAACCACGGCAAAGCACACACTGGAGCCTGACACATTTCTCCAACCTAATTGGGTGCTGTCGAACCATCTGACCCATGCCAGCATGGAAGACAGATGTTTGATCATGATCATGATCATGTTGATGATGATGATGTATTTCCTGAGTGATGATTACAAAAAATTTTTTTTTTTTTTAAATTAGATAGTTTTTATGCAACCATAAAGAACAGGAAGAAAGATAAAAAAAAACATGTAACGTTATATATCAAGTCAAACCTTGCAACTGGCGCCAACAGTCCTGAAGTATTTCTGTCACCTGGCACTACAGTCTAATTAATGGGGATATATTATTAATGAAATAAGATAACAAACAAATAAATGTAACAACAACTGTCCCAGAATTGATTCTGTGTCAGGAGTAGTTTTGAGATTTACTGCTGCTACGTTGGAGATTGGTACTTTGTTGAATTATCATCAATCACATTTAAATAAGAATTTAGGTTCTCAATTGTACTTTTGGAAATCAGTTACCCTCTCATGACTATATTCCTATGCCTGCATGGAGTCGAGAAATGGGAACTTCCCAGCTGGAGAGACATGTACCCAAGGGAATGAATGAATGAACACAAGCACTATAATAAAAAGTTTTTCAAACTTTGGCACAGGGCCAGCAGTTTTTGAGGGGAGGGGGAAGTCCATTACATCAACTCCCAGTACTAGACTGGTACTTGTTTTATCAACTCCAAAAGGATGAAAGGCAGAGTCAACCTTGGTAGAGTTTCAGCTGCTTTACGTCCTTTTTTTGAAGTTGAATAGCAAAATTGCTCAAATATTGTGCTTTGACAGTTCCATTTCAGATTATTGTAACAACAGTGAAAAAAAATATCAATGTTAATTTATTGATGCATTTGGGCAAGACTATGTCTGTATTTTCAGTCAATTGCAAAACAAAATGTTTATAAAAATTCTAAACTCTGCAAAAATCCAGTACAAATTCTACATGGTTCAAAACGCTGCTTACTTTTTACTCAACCTGACAGTTGAAATATTCAGATGGAACTGGTGGAGTTGATGTCAGAGACGTCATCATCGTTATTATAATCACCATTTTAAATGTCCACTTTTCCCTGTTTGCATGGGCCAAATGGAATTTGAGGAGGCAGGTTTCTTACGGCCAGATGCACTTCCTGTCACCAACCCTCCCTTCTTTCCAAACAAAGTAACTTTTCCCACGATCAGACTTGCTTACATGGCAGACTGGAAATAAACCACATTGCTTGTATGATAGGGGGGGGCACTCATTAACAGCTACCGTATCATAAGATAAAGAGATACAAACACACACACACACACACACACACACATATATATATGGATATGGTAGACGAAAACTGAAAGAAGCCAATTGTATATATGTATATATA
>NC_069002.1:27101796-27104476 GCF_001194135.2 Octopus bimaculoides
AATAGTTGATTACATTGACTCCCGTGTTTCACTGGTACTGAATTTATCAACCCCGAAAAGATGAAAGGCAAAGTCAACCTTGGCAGAATTTGAACTCAGAACGTAAAGACAGATGAAATACCGCTAAGCATTTCGCCCAGCGTGCTAACATTTCTGCCAGCTCACCACCTTAATAATAATAATAATAATAATAATAATAATAATAATAATAATAATAATAATTCTTTCGAATTTTGGCACGAGGCCAGCCATTTTGAGGGGAGGGGAAGTCGATTACTCCCATGTTCAACTGCTATTTCATTAACCCTGAAAGGATGAAAAACAAACAAAGTTGACTTAGGTGGAATTTGAATTTGTAAAGGCAGGAAATTTAGCCTCCTCACCACTTTTCTCCCACACACAACCGAAGCTCTATTTTAATGTATATTTTATAAGGGTCAGAGGTCACATCATTCAGAGAGAGAGAGAGAGAGAGAGAGAAGAACATTTCCACAAAACAGTTACAACACAGTTGCTAACTGGTTGCAAATAGCAGCTAAATGTCCCTCATAATCATACCCTACCATTTCAAATCAGGAGGAGATATATCAGAGAGTGCAACCCTAGATATCCTGCTTGAAATACCAAAGGTGTGGTCATATCTGGAGAGGAACGCCTATGACTGTAAGTCTGCTCAATCACAGAAAACATGGTGCTAGGTAACAACAACTTTGAATGAGGAGCTTTTGTTTTTTTATATCATTTAATGTCTGGGGTGGAGGGGACAGGGAACAGAACCCATTATCCACTACAGGGCCTCTGAGAAAGGAAGGTATTCTCAACATATGGCCCTCAAACACCCTTCCAGCAGCCCTTGACAGTTTTCCCTCTATATATAAAATAGTAATTTTTTCTTTGATTAACAGGAGTCTCACTTTTTTGGTGCAACCCCATAAAAAAATTCAGGTTCTGGATCAACCCCGAATATTAAAAACTGAGAATTATCGGAATGGACTCTTCTAAAGGCACCATTGACACCAAAATATTGGTTTCTAAAATAGGCAAAAGGCCAAGAATTTGACAGGCAAAAGAAAGTCGATTATGTGACAGTCCAGTACTTGACTGGTACTTTATTTTATCGATCATAAAAGGACAAAGGGACAAAGTTCACCTCGGCAAGATTTGAAATCTGAATGTTAAAAAGTCAGGCTGAATGCCAAGAGGCACCTTATTCCAACATTCTTAACTTAGTAGTAACGAAATATTTATTCCTGTCATTTGGTACAAGACCAAAACTATGGGGGGGTCGAGAGGGCAGGTGACAGATTAGTCGATCATAACCCAAGTACGTAACTGGTACTTATTTAATCCCAATAAAAAAATTGCCATCACAACAAAAATATTCTCATGTCAGAAGTTATCATTATAATTAGTTCTTAACAACAAAAACAAAATCTGACTGGCTTCACTATCATCTTAATAACTATTAATATCATCATCATTATTATTATTATTATTATTATCATCACTGACAACAGACACCAACTGTTTACTATCATCATTTATTATCATTTCTGTCAGTACTATATTTCATACATTGTAATCATCTCTGACACTTCACAATAAGCTTCATCTCCTTCATCATCATTATCATCATCATCATCACAATAATTGTCATCATTGACCACAAACCAATGTGTTTAGTGTATTGAAGCAGCCAGATACGACAAGGCTACAAGAGTATTTTATGGGGATGGGACAGGATGGCTACAGCAAGCAAGTGGTGAGAGCAGCAGCAGAATGGCAATGGGAAGAGCTACAATAAATTAATGGGGACAGCAACTGAAAATTAATGGGGACAGCAACTGAAAGTTAATGGAGATAGTAAGAGAATGTTCTGAGTTCACATTCTAGTGAGGTCAACTTTGTCTTTCATCCTTTCGGGGTTGATAAAACAAGTACCAGTTGAGTACTGGGGTCAATGTAATCAACTAGCTCCCTCCTCCAAAATTCCAGGCCTTGCCTTGCACTTATAGTTAATGGGGACAGCGTAAAAGCACTCACTACACTCTCAGAGTGGTTAGCGTTAGGAAGGGCATCCAGCTGTAGAAACTCTGCCAAATTAGATTGGAGCCTGATGTAGCCATCCGGTTTCAACAGTCCTCAGTCAAATCGTCCAACCCATGCTAGCATGGAAAGCGGACATTAAACGATGATGATGATATATAGACACACACAGACACAGTAGAGCCTTGGTTTATGAACAGTTCTTATCACAAACAAATCAGTTTATAAACAATTTTCGAACATGAAATGTCTCAGGTGACGAATAGTGTCTCAAGTAAGGAACACACAAGCCAGCAACAAAACTGGAGTATCAGTGGGACAACATCAGCTGCTGTCTAGCTTTCACTGAGTGCACATCCTGGCTCGAATTCACTGTACTTTTTCTTGAAAATCTTGTGGGAAAAATAGCTTTGATTTACAAAAAATTCAGGCAATGAATGGCTTTCAGGAATAAATTAAATTTGAAAACTGAGGTTCCACTGTATACATAGACATACATAAGTACCTTATCTGAAGGCATAAAAAAACATATTAACCCTTTAGTGTTCAGATTACTCTGTTAAATGTAATACTTTTTCACTCAAATTGTTTTGAATTAATCGTGCATTATCTTATAGCTTTGAGGTTTCAATGA
>NC_069002.1:27104486-27108621 GCF_001194135.2 Octopus bimaculoides
TGTAGGTTAGGCATGGGAGGCTAGATATTGCCAGTTCAAATATAAAACATGTAGAATATATTGGGGCGGATATGGCCGGTTTAAACACTAAAGGGTTAAACACAGCATAATTTTAGAAGTGCTTATTTGAG
The DNA here is from genome assembly GCF_001194135.2 of Octopus bimaculoides. NCBI lineage: Eukaryota > Metazoa > Mollusca > Cephalopoda > Octopoda > Octopodidae > Octopus > Octopus bimaculoides. Next base: position 27,104,618 of record NC_069002.1, read on the forward strand.
AAAAAGGGATTTTAGTGCATGTAATATAGGCCAAACTTTGCATATAGAACTTAGGGTGGGTTTTGGAAACATTTTTGGTGAGGAAAAATGTGCATCTTTATATGTCATCAGATACCATAGTTTAGTTGATTGAAACAACTGGAATAATCATCATGGAAACTGGTGGAGATCCTTTTACAATAATAATAAGAAGAAAAAAAACAGTTACTTCACTTGTTCAATTAAAGTAGAAAAGACAAAAAAATACTCCATAACTCTTAAGATGATAAGTGAACAAATCTGATAATAAGAGAAGCACTAATTAGTTAAAAAAAAAACCCCAAAAACTCTTACCCGACCTTTGACTTCTGTTATACATAATCTATAAAAGTACATATAGAGAAGTGTGTAACAAATATCAGTGTTGCCTTAAAGGGTTACCAGGTCAGGAATCAAATGTCCCAAACAAAAGTAAAATATTAAATTAGGAAACTATTAGATCAGCTTCACAACGTACTTTGGTTGTTTGTTATTGCCTTCCTATCACGGACATTATTAAATAAATAGACAGACATTATACGCAAAATGACAAGAGAATGGTATTTTGAGAGACTAAATATGTTTATCGAAGATTTGGGAAGCAAAGTTGATAAAAGCTGTAATCTTACATAATTACATCTTGTGAAACACTGCTTTATGTCATCGATTCCTTGTTACATTTGTGTTTTATTGGTTTTCTGTTTTTACCATGATCAATAGACCATACACATAGCATCACCATTGTCATCATTATCATCATTTAACATCTGCTTTCCATACTGTCATGGGTTGGACAGCTTGACAGAAGATGATGGACCAAAGAACTGCACCTAGTTTTGATGTCTGCTTTGGCATGGTTTCCTAATGCCAGCCACTAGTGCTGGTGCCACTGACCACAGTGGCACCAGCACTAGTGACCAAGCATCTTTCAAAACAAGACCCTAAAACTAGTGGGGGAAAAGGGAGTAATGTGGCGATATGCAAAGTGATGAGAGGTTAAAGTATGAGAAAGGAACAACCAGCTTACAGAGTGTACTGGGTGCTTTTTACCTGGCACTAACATCAGTGAAGTTACCAAGTAACTTGCAAGAAAAGACCCTTCAACTGGGGTGGGAGCAGTATCAAGGGAGAAAGGCTTTATGCAAGTTGAGGAGAGGTTCAGAAACACATTTAGCTATTTTACATTGGTTTCTCCATGCTAGCATGGGTCTCCATTTACCAAACCTACTCACAACACTTTGGTTGGCTGAGGGCATTAGCAGAAGGACACTTGACCAATGTGCTACACAGTGCGACTGAACCTGAAACTAAAGTGACATCTTACGAAAGCATCTTGTACACACATTTATATGTGGCCAAGTTATTGGCTGGTAACGATGTGGAAAGACAAAATCAAGATCTATGAAGTGATTTTGGCCACCACTCAATTATTCAATGGAGTGGTCTAATTAGATGTTTTGTCTTCTAAGCAGGTACATCTATGAATTTAATTGTTATTTGGGGGACTAATTATAACTTTAATTTGATAAGACACAAGGAAAAACACTGGGAAACAAAGATATCAATGAATTTATATGTGATCAAGTTACTGGCTGGTATTGATGTGGAAAGACCAATCAAGAACAAGCACAGTTTTCCTCCGTATCAATCATTAAATAGCCAACAACATAGACCAAAGGAGGACTGAGAAGGGACAGAGGTCACAGAAAGTTTCTGCGGGAGAGAGAGAGAGGGCAACAGAATGGGAAGTTATTTAATATCAATTTGCAGCTGTCAGATTGTGGATTTCGTGAATATGTCACCTTGTTGTGTGAGGACAATATTGAAAGACTTTGAGTGTGAATTAAGAAGAGTTTTTCCAAAAGAAGTTGATGATTTCAAAAGCTAATAACACTAAAAGGTTTGACTGAGATAAAGAGTTCAGAAACAAACAGCAAAAAATAAAAACCACAATTAAATGGTCCAATAAAAGTAAATTCCACCATTTTTCCATTTCAGGTGCCACATAAAAAAAAAAAAAAAAACACTACTGCTGGTGCTACATAAAAAGCATGCAGAACACTTTGGAAAGTGACTGGCATGTTGGGATAGGCATCTAGCAGTAGACACCATGCAAAAACAAACAATACAGCCTAGTGTGGCCCTGCCAGTCTTACCAGCCCCTATCAAACTGTCCTACCCATGCCAGCATGGAAAACAGATATACTAAATGATGACAATGAAGATGATAGACGCATGTGTGGCACAACGAAATTGAAACACAAAACCCACATCGTTTACAAGGAATAATTAAACACCAAAGAATTAGAGTTATGGTAAGAGGGGGAAGAGAGTTTGGGTGACAGTTATTTTTGGTGAAAATCATTTAACTCTATTCATACCAACATGCCAGAAACTGATCCTGGTTCTATGATACAAATCTCCTGCTTTAAAGAAATCTAAATTAAATTTGCCATCAAAGTTTCACGTTAATTTATGTTCCAAACAATATTTTAATGGTAACAAAGTTATTTAGCTAAATTTTCAAAATTAATTGAAACAAAGATAGCATATTTTAAAAGTGATGGGAAGGTGCATGGCTCAGTTGTTAGAGCATCAGGCTCACAATCATGAGGTAGTGAGTTCAATTCCCAGACCAGGCTATGTGTTGTGTTCTTGAGCAAGACACTCTATTTCATGTTGCTCCAGTTCACTCATCTGTAGAAATGAGTTGCGACGTCACTGGTGCCAAGTTGTATTGGTCTCTACTTTTCCCTTGGACAATGTCGATGGTGTTGGCGACTGCTGGGCTTCCACAGACAACCTTGCCCAGACTTGTGCCTCGGAGGGTAACTTTCTAGGTGCAATCCCATGGTCATCCATGACCAAAGGAGGTCTTTAATTTACTTACTTACTTACCATGGTAGCAATAAAGTTACCTGACCCAATGCACTGACAAATATTTGTAAAGGGTCTACTACTCATTTTTTCCAATGTAGGAAATGATAAGATCAGTCTTTTTCAAGATAGCAAGCAAGGTATCACAAGCTCAGAAGAGAACTCACAGAACTGAATCTCAGATACAAGTTACTCTCTAGCATTCATCTCCAAAACTCTTTAATGTATCTCCCCCACCCTCTCTCTCTCCAGGTCTCTATATTATGCTGCCACTGTCTCTAACGAGGCAATACATGGAACTCACTACAATTACTCTTTCTGTACTGCCTGTCATCACTCCCTCTTCCCCGAGCTATTTGCTATTGACCCCGCTGTCTTCTATTCACCCTTTCAGTCATTAAACTTCAACCACTTCAGCAATTAGTGTTTAGTCTTATGCAATACATGACAGCCTCTGTACTGTTGGTGCCATGATAAAATGCACTCGGTACACACTGTAAATTAGTCGGTGACAATAAGGGCCACTTGCAATAGAAACCAAGTCCCAGAAGTCACATTATAAAGTGTATTGGGTGCTTTTTATGTGGGACCAGCAGACACCTCAGCTGAGTGGTGGGGAAATAGTATCAAGGGAGGCGGCTTTGTGCCAGTTGATGAGGGGTTAGAGTATGACAGAGGGAGAGAAATAGGTGTCTTGCTGTAAAGGAAATGCATGGCTACAGCAGAGACAGTGTGTGAGCAAGATATGATCCCCTGGCTCATTGAGGAGGATGGTAACTCCAAATAAAAACTGAGTCAAGCTATGACAACACATCCAATCCATGCCAGCATGAGAAACTGATACATGATGATGAGGATGCATATGTGTGCGTGTACACACACACACACACACACTCATAGATGCATACACACACACATGCACATATCTATCTATCTATATATATATAAATATATATTTATATAAATAAGGATAAGATCGATATTTAAAATATTGATCTTATCAAGTGGTCAGCATGGGAATAAAAACCATCAAAGGTAATAATTATTTAAAATTATAATACAGGGTATCACGAGATACCACCACGCTGAAAAAATAGCAGTCAAATCCT
>NC_069002.1:27109060-27115544 GCF_001194135.2 Octopus bimaculoides
ATATATAAATATATATTTATATAAATAAGGATAAGATCGATATTTAAAATATTGATCTTATCAAGTGGTCAGCATGGGAATAAAAACCATCAAAGGTAATAATTATTTAAAATTATAATACTCGTGCCATGCGGACATTTATTGTGGTTTTAGAGTCAGGATTTGACTGCTATTTTTTCAGCGTGGTGGTATCTCTTGATACCCTGTATTATAATTTATATAAATATATATATAGACAGACAGACATACATGCATGCATGCATACATACACACACACATACACACACACATACATACACACATACTTACATACATACATCATTATTTGATATCTGTTTTCCAAGCTGGCATGGCCCGAGCAGGAGCTGGTGGAGAACCAGAGGACAGCTCCAAGCTCTGATTGTCTGCTTTGGAATGGTTTCTAAAGCAGGATGCCCTTCCTAATGCCAACCACCTTGCAAAGTGTACTGGGTGATTTTTATGCAGTACCAACAAGGTCATCAAATAACTTGCAAGACAAAGACCTCTCAAATGAGTGGTGGGAGGAGACAGAGAGAGAAAGAGAGAGAAAGAGAGAGAGTGAGATGGAGGCGAAAATGTGACAGGGCATACCCTCAAGAGAAACTACTGAAGCAAGGAGATGGAAATGGCTGGGTCGAGTTTGTCACTCTAAACCATACTCAAATGTAAGGATCGCTTTTGCAATGGGTTTCACAAGGTAAAAGAAGACATGGCTGACCAAAGGAAATGTGGCGGAGAACAATAACAAAAGATCTTAAAAGCAGAAGGTTAACAATGGAAGAAGCTGTCAGGGAAGAATTCAGTGTTAGAAGGTGGAACAACCTTGCTGTTGCCTCAAGTGTTACAAGGCACAATGAGAACGGAATGAATGAATACCCTCAAGACACAATGAAGTGAATATAAGTGGAAGAGAAATGGATCCATTTTCTATTACACAGACCTGAAATGTGTATATTAAATAATTTCAATATATCACTATTTCATTGGACATCATTATGACAACTATATATACATATATATATATATATATATATATATATATATATATGTATGTATGCAATTATAACATGCGTTTTCTCCATTCCTTAAATTCTTAAATATACTCAAATACCCAAAATTTCAAGGAGTTCCTGCCTTAAAAACAGGAACTAAACCACAGTTATTTTGTGTTCTTTGCTACATTGGTTTCTATTAATCCATTTATTCTATCAGAAGAATTTTTATTCATTAAGATAGAAGAAATACACATAATTATATATATATATATATATATGTGTGTGTGTGTGTGTGTGTGTGTGTGTATACACACATACATACACACACACACATATATACACACAAATATATATATATTATGCAAAGGCACATGGGATTGTGGTTTCAATTCCCAGATAAAGTGACACATTGTGTTCTTGAGTGAGACACTTCATTTCACACTGCTGCAGTCCACTCAGCTGCAAGTGGGTCACCCTGCAACAGACTAGCCTTCCCAAGCAAGTGGGGTGGCATCATTCAAATGCTAAAACAATGCAAAGCGCATTGTGACCAGTGATGTATAACAACATCCAATAGTTTGGTTGATCACAATCACATGATGGTTAACTCAAGGAAGTTATATCCTCATTAGGAATTATATAACCCAAAGTATTCCACTGGTCAATCCTTATCATATTATGTGAAAGTCACTGGTATATGCTAGGGGTTATTGAAATTATATACTATCGATATTCAAGGAAAAAGAAAATGGAGAAAAAATGGATGCATGAATAATTTATTCGTATGTTATAAAATGAAAATTTCTTTTATAAAACCTCTGCCAAGGCAACACCAACGTCCTCTCAATGACTAGCCAGAGATGATTTTTAAAATGAGAATATCTGAAATAAACTTGACTGCTCTCACAAACGGGAATACTAAAAATCAACCCGACCGCTCTCAAAAATTAAGTAAAAGAACATGAAAAATAATCCAGAACCCTTGTCCGGTACCAGATCGATCCCAAAATTTAATCAGCTTATGCCAGTCACGAGGCCAAACATCCCTGAAAGTTTCATCCAAATCCATTCAGCAGTTCTAGAGATATCTTGTCCACAGACAAACAAACAAACAAACACAACTGAAAACAATACCTCCTCCTTTGCTAAGGCAGAGGAAATTACAATAAAATAAAGGAACCTACATACATGTTTCAGCCCTATCACTTAGTTGACTAGAAGTTCTAAGCATTTAGTTAAATGCTAAGAAAGGTATCATATTCTAACTATATGGGGGTAGGACTTTTTCAGGGTCTACGAAATCCAGGTTAGCCTGAGGCTATAGTAGAAGACATTTGCCCAAGATTCCATGCAGTGGGACTGAACCTGGGACCATGTGGTTGGGAAGCAAACTTCATACCACACAGCCATGTTTGTGCCTATACTCATTGCTAACTGCATGCTAAGACAAAATCCACTGCTACTAATACAGTAAAACAGTGATTAAGCAATTGCTGGTGCTGCAATTCTGCAGTTGAGGTTTCTCTTTTTGCTTTCTCTTTTCCATGGCAAAGTTCCAAGTTTGTTTTCAATCTCTAAGAGCCTCCTTACTTATGTGACAGCCCTCAAAGTCAAGTTGTTCTTTCAGCAATTTAAAATCTTTATTTTGCATTTTTTAAGGGCTTACCTAATATTTTCAGGTCTGGTAGCCCATCTTTCTGGGACAAATTTAATGCACAAGGCTTGGGTTTTCTATGTGAATTATTTAAGTTTTCTATGTGAATTATTTAAGAGAGACTTTTAGGCCAATTCTGTTTCAGGACTTTATTTTGAATCAATTCCAAGCTTACTTCATGGAAATTTGGTTAAAGTTTGAGTGCTTTCTGTAGGATGATGCCTAGCTATGATTGCAACTGGACCATACAGTGTTAGTTCTACAAGGTAATGGTATGAGAAAATTGCTGATGTCACCTTCACATTACAGTTGGTTTCCATGTTGTTTATGAAGCAAAAATCTAAAATGTTGCCATTTACCAACTACAGTATTATTTGTTCTATGAACAACATTTTAGACAAATCAAGTAGAGATTCTGCTTCCTTTTTTTTTTCATAGAGTGTCATTCTTGAAAGGATGGTGCCTTTAAGCCATTTCATATTGAGAAAGTTAACATCACCCATTGATGTGTTGGTCCAATTCATTTTCTTTTTTTTTTTCATTTTTCTAAGGTTTTCTGCAAATTTACTCTCATAACTTGATCAAACTGACTGAGTGATGTGTTGTACATATAAGTACATTAAGTTGCTCATCACATTATCAGCATGAAACAGACCAGGTTTGAGTACGATAGCAGCAGAACTTGTACTAACACTATCATGTTCTATATCAGCCTCACTGCTAGTCCACTTAAGTCATGTGTCTACCAACATATGCACTCCTTGCATAACTCCTACTTGTAATGCCACATCATTGTTGAAATACATCTGGTGGGGTTTAAGTAAATACAAATTAGATTAAGTTAGGAAACAATAGCCAGGGCCAACCCCTACTCAGGTAACCAATGATATATGCTTTATGCATTACTGAAGTTTACCACATCCTCTTTTCTAAAGACTGCCTACTAAATAAACACATAAAAAGGCATATGGACATGATCCTACACAAGACCGTGAAGACCTACCAATACCAATATCCTAATGTTATCCAACCCTCATTGGAGAAACCCCAGCATGCTCTGAATAATACTAACACTCTTCCCCAGACACTTCCCAACCTTACTAACAGCATCATGTCGACCTCTTCCGAAACACAGTCATAACAATAACACACCACATACATGCACATGTATTATCATATCATGATATCTTGCACTCACACCCATGTGTAACTACATTCATGTACACAGCCTACTCCAACATGCAATCATGCTCACTGGAGCACACATGCATCAGAAGGCACATCCTTAGTACATGTACATGATCATGTTGACACACATGCACACTACTACTGGCATGTTATATATGCCTGCAACATTTGTGTGCATGATCGTGTCCATATGCATATATGCACACACATGTACATGACTATAACCACATGATGCATGACCAACTAATGGAGGACACACTACTTTCTAATCATCTCCCTGTTATCAATCAAATACACTACACATACACATGCATATATGAGAGTATGTGTATATGCGTGTATATATTTATATGTATGTGTGTGTATGTCTGTATATATATATATATATACACACACACACACATGAGTGGACAAATGAAAGAAGGGCACTCAACACATTTATTGGGAGTTACATGTATGGATCCATATATGTATATATGCGTGTGTGTATATATATATATATATATATATATATATATATATATGAGAAATTTAACCATCACTAAGTGTGACTAAGGGTCCCAAAGCCCCTACATTGCCTCAGGACCCTTAGTAACACTTAGTGACAGTTAAATTTTTCCTTTATGGTATTACATTGCATCTACCTGTTTACATTAATTCATATATATACTAGCTTAAAAACCGCACTCCATGCAGACTTTTAAGGTAGCTCCTGTGAAGGGCTAATCAGGCCTGTGACTCAAAACTAAAGAGAGCTAAATAGCATGACTATAATACTACATCTATAATGACTATGTGCGCCGGTGGTATTTGATCAGAGGTTAAGGACAGATGAGAATTAATTCTGTAATGTAATCATTCTATGGTCCCAATCCCAAGTCAAATTCCAATTGTTGGCCAATTTGTCCCAAAGTTCTTATCTCAACGTAAAATTAACAAAGCAAATGTCACTTATCTCCCCCTTGATCTTTAACATCATCTGACAAACACCAGCCAGGATGGCATGAATCAGCCAAGCTTTATCTGCTGGAAGTAGCAACCCAAATGCTTTAAAATCAGATCCCAATGCTAGATGTTCGAGAACCAAATGAAGAGCAGTATAATATGTCTATGCAGGGCAAATGTAGACTGAGATACAAGGGTCCCAGACAGACAGAGTTACGCACATCATCATTTTAATGTTCACTTTTTCATGTTTGCAAGGGTTGAAGAGGATTTGTTGAGGCAAATTTTCTACAGTTGGGTGCCCTTCCTGTTGTCAACCTCCACCTGCTTCCAAGCAAGGTAATATTTTCACATGACCAGGCATGTTTCCAGGGACATTTGGAAACAAAGGATACTGCTTGTATGACAGTGACACTTGTTTACAACTATCACATGATGTCAAGACAAGACACACACAAACACTCACACATATACATCCAGTGACCAGTAAATTCCACCAAGGAAAATTCCACCATGGTATATTCCACCATGGTAAATTTCACCATAGGTGAAATTATCATCATCATTATTATTATTATTATTATTCAAATTACGACAAACGTAAATAAACAAACAAAGTTTGCTTTTAGAAGCGTTGAGATGTCTTAGAAAGTTAAAGAAGTGATTTTAAATTCTCAATCACAGAATAATGCTCATAATATAGCCTGAACAGGATATAGCCACCTACACTTTTCTCTGCAAAATAGGGGTAGTTTATCCTGTTCAGGCTATATTATTAGCATTATTCTGTGATTGAGAATTTAAAATCACTTCTTTAAATTATTATTATTATTATTATTATTATCAATGTCAAATAATTATTTAGAAGGGTTCCACAATGCTTTTCGCTCATCACTAACATTCACACATCCAAATTTGTGGAAACTATGCACAGCCCTTAAATCTGAGGAAGGATTAAGCCAGACAAAAATTGCACACATTCGATGTGGAGACTCCAACAAAAAAAGAGACCTATCAAATTATTGATGCACGACTGAAGAAGCAAGTTCAGGAATATTAAAATGAGAGCCCTCTGCAATCTTTAAGAAGTATTGCACACAATTTGTCTTAAGAAATTTTTTTTAAATAAATTTAACTTCCCTATCCTAATTCTGCTTCACAATGTACTCGCTGTTATTTTTTATTCTATTGTTATAATAAAATGTGTGCTAAAATTTAATCTTTTCTTTATTTATTTCAAATTATATTATTTTTGGAGTTTTGTGGGGAGTCTTTTTCATACGTTTCTTGCTCGATGGGATTACATTAAAGTGATCCCTTCTCAATTCAAGTTAGATTACAAAGATTATTTTCTATCTCACCTACAGACTCTCTCTCTCTCTCTCTCTCTCTCTCTCTCTTAAGATTTGAGAGATAGACAGATTAAATAACATAGGTATTGACCCATGGTTTAGAGAAATTGATCACGGTGATTATTAGCGGGTGGAATTTACGATGGTGGAATTTACCTATGGTGAAATTTACTTGGCGGAATTTTCCATGGTGGAATTTACCTAGAACCATACATACATACATACACACACACACACTTGCCAAAAGTGCCACACAGTAAGACTGAACTCAGAATCATGGGTTAGTAAGCAAACTTCCATGCCTGTGCTTACCACATCAGTTTATATAT
>NC_069002.1:27115606-27116692 GCF_001194135.2 Octopus bimaculoides
ATATATATACATATATATATATATATATACATATATATATACATATATATATGTATGTACACACACATACACACAGACAGACATGTATATACATACACACACACACACACAGACATACATATATACATAAACATACACACACACACATACACACATATACATGTGGTGATGATGATGATGATGATGATGATGATGGTAGTCCCTCAAAATCCAAGAAAGACGGTTCTGTAATTTCCAACTGAACAGCCAGCACAAATGATTTGTTTATAGTGATCAAATATGTGCGTGCCATACATTAAACTCAAATTTTCCATTCGAATCAACATTGCCTGCACAGGTGCACAAGTGCACCACGTGTCAGATGTCAAAGTGCTTGCAGAGCAACATGAGATTAAGAGCACAATGCATCACCCAGTTCAGGAACTGAAACCATGACCTTGCAATCAGGGGTACAACATCCTAACCACTGGGCCATATATCCTTCACACACACACACACACACACGGCTGTGTGGTTTCGACAAGTGCCCCGCAACCATTTTTCATGTGTGGTACACTTATGCTCTTTTCGAAGAATATAAGTGTACCACACACCTGAACTAAAAACATAAGCAAAAGTATAGGGAAAAAAATTATATTCAGGTTACACTGGGACACACCTAGCATCGTCTTGTGGCACACCGGTTGCAGAACACTGGTTTACACATCCACTTTTCAACCATGTGGTTTCAGGTTCGGTCCCACTGCACAGTGCCTCTAATATGAACCTTAATCAAACAAACCATTGAATGTAGGTGGTAGAATAGACCAGGAGTTTTCAAACTGTGGTCCGTGGACCACAGGGGGTCCGTGGACAGCAAATACTTTACATGGGCAATTTGATTTTATATGTTTTTTAATCGAAATCTTTTAATTGACAATAAACCTATTTGTTAAATACTGTTAAATAAATAAATGTAAAAATATATGTTATTTTAAGCAAATATTTATGTATAAATTTCATAAGTGTTTATAAGGTAAAGCCTGAAATATAAAGGGGTCCGCAAGTCAAAAAGTTTGAAAACCCCTGGAATAGACAGTAGCTGAA
>NC_069002.1:27120438-27121922 GCF_001194135.2 Octopus bimaculoides
TATATATATATATATATATATATATGTATGTATGTATGTATGTATAATGACTTGAGGAATGAGTAGTGGATAGAAGAAGCAGAATGGAAGACTAAACCCGCAGGAACCATACGGAAGGAGACCAGGATGGATGGTAAGAATATTCTTAACATCTGATGTATCTAACCATTCCTTCTACTTTGTCGCGATATTCTTCACCACTACTTAAACCATCAAGGTTAACTGTGACAACAATTAAGTAATAATAATAATAATAATAACAATAATAATAATAATAATTGGCAGTGGGGGGGGTGAGGTTTTGTTTACTCAGGGAGGAAAAAAAAACTTTTAAAATGAAACGACAAACTGTTGGAATAAAAGATAGGATAAAAGCGAAGAATGAAATTATAAAAGGAAAAATAGTGAAAAAAAGGTATTAGATTTGGTAAGAGTGTATATAGTGGTGTGTAGAGTTGTGTATATAACAGAGTGTTTATTGTTAAGTTTGGGAATATAAACATATATTACAGGTAAATAGATTTAGAGAGAGAGGGGGGGGGAGAAAGAGTTGAGTGCATCGTGGTCATAAAGTCGGGGATTGTTTTAAGCAAGCGTTTGTATGGCAAACTGATCCCTTATTTCGTAACCAGTTGTTACATATACTAACATAAAACCCAGCCAATAGTCTAGTGATTACGTCGATATCAGCGAGCGAGGAAGAGAAAATAAAGACAAAGGAATGAAGAAAACGGCGACGAACGCCTCGTAGAATCTCTTACCTTCAACCACAGACACTGGAACATAAAATTTTCTCCAGTGGAAAAGGCCTTAGATCAATTTGCTAAGGACAAAACCAAACATAGTAACAGCCATTACTGTTATTCCATGACGTCACAAACACTTCGGGAAGAAGACGAAAATAATGAGTTCATAGGAGTTACCTCCCTTATTTTCTCCTCGGTTTTTCCAACACTTCAACACCTTCCTGCTTTCCCCTCAACGTTTTCTCTTCATTTCGTTCCCGATTAATTTGACTTCTCTCCATTTAATTAGCAATCGCTTTCTTTTCCTTGAACCATTTAAGAACAACAAAGATTTTGTAGAGTCGTTCGAGATGTCGGATAAAAAAAAAATAAATGTTTATGGCATTTAGTTTTGTCTATTTATGTCCTGAGTTCAAATCCTGTCAAGGCCAACTTTGACTTTCAGTCTTACCGGGGTTTGGTAAAATAATACAGCAGTGAAGTAATAAGATAGAAGTAATACCTTCCTATGAAGTATCCCAAATGTGACTGGAAATATCATAAAAGTACTTTTGCAATCACGTGAAGGCACATGGCTTAGTGGTTAGAGCGGAGGGATCACAATCGTAAGGTAGTGAGTTCGATCCCCAGACTAGACTGTTTGTTGTGCTCTTGAGCCAGACACTTTATTTTACGTTGCTCTTGTTCATGTAGAAAGGCAAAGTCGACCTCGGTGAAACGAGGTCAGTGGACTTCATT
>NC_069002.1:27123455-27129858 GCF_001194135.2 Octopus bimaculoides
CGACCTCGGCGGAATTTGAACTCAGAACGTAACGGCAGACAAAATACCGGCGTGCTAACGTTTCTGCCAGCTCACCGCCTTACATATATATATTACAGTTATGTTAAGACATGTGATACGGGAAAGTGCAGCATTGACGACAAAACATTTGTGGAGTAAACGATGGGCTGATTCGACTATACGACATGTCATGCGTCCGTTTGGAAGATTCCAGGCCCTAACCGATCATAGAAAATTGAGTGTGGGTCATGTGATTTTTGAACGCACTGCAAAGCTGTCAGTGGTTATACTCTCCTTTGCGGCGGTCGGCGCTGTATCTAAAACAACCCATTGTATGGTTGCAGGTCGAATGAATGTAGGTGTAATGGAGATATTGTACGCAAATGGGTACATTCCGGAAAGGGGCTGCAATGGGAGACAGCAACGAGGAAGTGAACTATTGAAATGATGCAGAATGCGAAGGGTTGACATTGGATTCTTGGTGTGGCTGAGGAATAAAAAACATAAACAGAGCTTATGCTGTCACATGAGAATATGTAGTAATGAATTGCTTGAAAAAATAAGGCGTAATGACACATGCACTTGTAGTAACGCCGTGCGCATGCGTAGTCTCACGCATGCGTGGAATTAAACAAGCAAGCGTTCTCGCTTCTATTCTATCTCTTTCTCGGTCGGCCGGCCATGAGCATGGAAGTGTCAAGCAGTGTCTCCAACATTCCAACTCTGGAGACAGTCTCTTTACGTGTTTAGCTGTCTCTCTTCATCTTTCGAACTTACGCTCGACAGCTCGCTTACATCTACATAACAACGTCCCAACAACTATACTCACACACACAAGAGCTAAAGATGTATATATTTACCACCTGAATAAATGTTGTTTAAGTTGATAGTCTGGAGTTCAGCGTTCCGTTATATTTCTAATTTTATATAGGAAAGTCAGGTATACATCTAATGATGTATAACCAACTTTCCTATACACTCATGCACACGTGATATCTGTTGTAGTCAGTCGCATTCGAAAGCTAATGGGTTGCATTAATGTAAATGTTAGTGATGGTGGGCGGGTATCGTTGGTGTTGCTGTTGTCCTTGAGTCTGCGATATATTTTGCTAGAGTCCTTGAGTCACTCATTTATATTGCTATGATCTTGAAGCCACTCATCTATATTGCTGTGATTCTGCAGTCACTCATTCACATTGCTGCAGTCCTTGAGTCTCTCATCTACACTACTAGAGTCATTGAGTCTCTCATCTACACGACAAGAGTCATTGAGTCTCTCATTTACATTGCTTTAGTCCTGGAGCCTCACATCTCACTTCTGTGCTCGTTGAGTCTCTCACTTATCTGCATTGCTATGGTTCTCGAATTTTTTTGTTAATTCCACTGGAAGACCACGCCGCTCCAACATTAAAAATTTTCTAATTCAGAGAATTGTAATTTAATATCCACACGAAACGTAGCATCTTCCGTTCCATGCTGACAAAAGAGCCTCTACATGGTCGTTTGACCAGCTAGAAACAGCAACGAAGCCACTCTCAGATCATACCTTCACTGGCTTTGATTGAAAATGTAGCATTGAATAATACAGTCCTGGGTCCTTTCATAGTATACAGGCGTTGGAATAGACGCAACTGGAATACCTTTGAACAAAGATACGCCCGTTCATTGACATTGACAAGAACTAGATATGGATTTTCAAATTTTGTTACAAGGCCAACAATTTTGGGGTGAGTGTGTTAAATCGGAGCAAAATGGCGCCGGATGGAAAATGCTACTGTAGCCCAAATTCAAAAATACATTGAGCGCGTGTGGAAACACAAGACCCGCTTCACTCGAGGAAACAAGTTTGGCACGATTGAAGTGCGATTTAAGGTTGAAGAAGAAGCCAGTTTCATTTCGTGACGAGTGAGGTATGACGAACTCTTCTTAATCCCCAGTTATCGTAGCCAATGCCTTGCTAGAGTTAGGGTGATAAACGTGCCTCAGACATATCCAGCACTTTATGGATGGTGGCCGTCTAGGTGGGTATAGGGGAAGAAGTGACTATCCTTGAGGTAAAGAAAATACCGCAACAGGACTGATCAGGTATAGGTTTGGAACTGACCATACAAACTAACCAAACATATATAGAGGAGGTAACTGACATGATAGACCTCTAGGATGGTACCCACCTGCCAGTGATAGAGGAGGTTAGAAAGCCAAGGTGCCACATATGTAGATCTGTGGCTAATTTAAATGTGTCCTGCCCTCAAAGAAAACAAACCCCCCACTGCTGCCAACCCCACGAACACCATAAAAACAAAATCAAGCAGAAGTGCTAAGGACCCCCAACCCTAACCCAAACCAAGACAACGAAGGAGTTGACTCCCGGCTCCCTCGGAAAAACAAGATTCTCGGAAAAGCGAGATTCTCCCCAAACCACCAACAACAGCAGCAATGTCATGGAGAAAGAAGCGCAGACCGAAGAATGTATCACTGTTACAAAAGTGTGCAGGTGAACGAGGAGACGGGTACATAGCCCTGCTCCAAGAACACAGCCAAAACAAACACATAAGCCACAGCTACAGCCCAAAGCACAACCACTCCAACAACAACAACAACAACAGCAAAAACAAGAAAACACAGAAACACAAAAACAACCAATAATGAAACTACTGAAACAACAAAATACTTCCAACTGTATGCAACATGTATCCATCAAGTTCACTTTTGTGAACAAAAGCAACAGTGAATTGATTGATTGATTTGGTAAATCAAAGAATAAAAAACAAAATTGAGATAGAAGGAAAGGAATTTGAAGATTTCGAAATCCCGAAGGATAGATTATTAATAAAAACGTCCTCAGACGTTTATAAAACAATTCTTTGAAAATTCCCAGCTAGTGTTGGAATTTTAAATAAGACAATAGACAAAATGCTTTTAGAAGGGTCTTTCAAAAAACATTCGGTAGTAAAAAGGTTCGGAATACCCGGGTTTCTCGAAAATCAAGGTAAGTGGCCTCCACTTTTTCTTTCTCCGACTAACATGTCTGTGCTGAGAGTGGGGCGTGTGAACATGCGTGGCCTGTGGTTAGCTTAGAAGCAAGGTCACTTGCTCAACGATCTTAAGTCGCTTCATTAAGATGTGGCCGCCATTAGCGAAACAAGAATTTCCGGAAAGCATGCTCTAGCATCCATTTTCAAAGACTATGAGATATCCTCATCTTGTGGTCTTTTGGAACTGGGTGGCGGTGTAGCAGCGCTATCCCGGAAATCCTAAGATCTTCAAGTATGGGAAATCTTCTAGGACCCGGATGGTAAGGTGAATGGCCATTTATGCCCCGACAGGGGCTGGAAGGCCAGATTTCTCTAGGCGTCTAGAAACATTCTTGCAAACGTCCCGCACTTTAATACTAGTGGGGGACTGGAATAGTATTTTGGATCCACGGAAGGACTGTATGAATCTAGTGCATAGTAGAAAGGGATGTAAAAGCCTCAAAAACCTGTTCAGAAACGTCTAGTTGCCTGACAATTACCGACTGAATTTACTTGATGTGTCAGTGTGGACAATGATCTAACACAACGGGTTATCCAGATAGTACCTAGATGGAGCATTTGTTAGGTCAGATGCTAGGGATAGTGTAGGTTGTCCACAATTTAAATTGGGCGGTTGCTCAGACCACAAACTTGTGATATGCACTATTGATTTAGATAGGGCCTATAGACAGTGATCCTGTTATTGGAAGTTGAACGCGTCCTTACCGACACGCAAAGACTACAGGGACCTGATTAGCGAACTAGTTAAGCGGCAGTTGATAGAGGCAATTGTCAACAACCGGTAGTGGATCGCCCTGAAGAGGACGATTAGAGTAGAATCGATAGCGTTTAACAAAAAGCTAGGCATAGAAAGAATTAGATTAGAGGGAGAACTAGTTAGCTAACTAGAAGAGTTGACGTGCTAGCGGCGAGAAAAGGCCCTTGGCCATTTCTTTAAGGCAAAACACTAAGGCTGCGTTGTCAGAGTTAAGGCCAGTGCTCTCAAACAAGAAGAAACTAGATGGTTAACGCGTGGGGGCTCCGTTTGTGAGGCATGTCTTTCTGCAGCTCGTCTCTTTGACGGAGCTGCAGTCCTGGGTGAAGGATAGACCGAGACAAGGCATCTATCACCTAGAATGTCGTCCGGTGCTCTGTCCTCTACCAGTCGGGAAATGGAAGCGGCGGATGTTCCACTTTAGCAATATATAGGAGATTACTGGTGCGGAAGTGCCTGGGCGTTGACGAATACGAACTGGCTAGTCTGTTCAAGAAGACTTTCCGGTCAGGAACTACCATGAATAATTTCCAGATGTCTTTGGCTTGGCACTGCTACTGGAGGTGAGGGCACCACCGGTTCGAGATAAACTCTACAGACACAGATGTGCTGTCAGACTGGCTTGTCCGAGGTGCGCGCAGAGTAACGAAACCGTTTTGTACGTACTCGTTCGGTGTCCGAGCACGGCTGCCTTGTGGAGCTATGTCGAACAGCTGCTGTTGGTGTGGGACAGATCAGTCTATCAGCTGAGTCTATAGTAATGATTGCCCGCCGCCTTCCTTTTAATCGGACAGGTAAGGTAATTTTCTTTTGTCAGGTGGCGGTGGCAAATGAAGTTGTCTGGTGGAGAGGCTGAAAGGCATGAGAACAGAGACATTTGGTAGAGCCCTTATCAACTTTTTCAAGTTTTACTTGAGACAGGAAGTGAGGGGGAAGAGTGGGGTACTGTCCTCGAATGAATTTGTTGAAAGCTGGGAGAAAGTTGCAAAAATGGCAGAAGTGTAGACCTATGAGTCGGAGAAAAGGAATTGGAGAGGGCACTTGCCCTTAGTGTTCAGGGAGATCTTGGATGGCGGGGTTCCTCGATTACCCCTAGAAGTCTTCCTGTGTCAGGAGGACCACATCACTATCATCCTTTTTTCCTTCTTCTTTTCTGTTACTGTTGTATACTATGTATATTCCCTTCTTTGTTTTATTGTATACCGCGAACTTTTTTCTTTTCTTAAAAAAAAGTCATTTCATTATTTGTACCTCCACCAGTAAAACCACACACACACTTTACGTCTGTCATTGTATATAACTCCATCATCCATCGCCCTGGTAGCTAATAAAAGAATTCATCACCCTCCTCCTCCGCCTCCTCCTCCGCCTCCTCCTCCGCCTCCGCCTCCTCATCATCATCGTTATTATTAAAGCGGTGAGCTGGCAGAATCGTTAGCACGCCGAGAGAAATGCTTAGCGGTATTTCGTCTGCCGCTACGTTCTGAATTAAAATTCCGCCGAGGTCGACTTTGCTTTTCTCCCTTCCAGGATCGATAAATTAAGTACCAGTTGAACACTGAGGTCGATGTAATTAACTCATCCACTCCTACAAAATTGCTGCCCTTGTGGCAAAATTTGAAACCATTATTATTATTATTATTATTATTGTTGTTGTTGTTTTGCTCCTGCCGTTACTGAGGAAAAAAAAGGTGGCGTAAAATGATTTAGTGCAGGAATTTTGTTTCATTCGCAGTCATTTCTACCAACACTCCATCTTCTAAATAGCTTTTATAAATATTACTATGTTAAGCAAGCTATCGAAGATTGGTTTTGTCCCAAGCAATAAAAAGCGATCGGTATCCATAAAGAACAAAATAGATGTAAGGGAAACAACTCTTTCATATAAAGAGTTATCGTTCTTATCTATTTATTTATTTATATTTGTATTAGTTTATTTCACAATATTGGCTTAGATTTCTTTTCGTTTCGCTTTTCATTCTTTATATTTTTCGTTCACCCCTGCTGTATTTATACACTCACAAACTCTCACAGACATAAACATACATACAAATATAGAAGTATATATAGATACATATCAAAACAGAAGATTGGAACAAAATTCTGGTATTACTTATTCACAGTTCCCAAAAAGTCTTTCTACTCTCCTGTTTTGATATGTAATTACTCTACAAATACTATTTTCCAGTATCTTTCAACTCTTATGCATGCCTCACACAAATATAACATCGTCATACAATTTTAGAGTACTGAAATAAGCAGATGTGATTCATGAGGACACAGCTTGGATCATAACCTTACATACATACATACATACATACATACATACATACAGTAATCCTTCGCCATGTCGCGGTTCAACTATCGCGGTTCACTTATCGCGGTTCACTCATCGCGGTTCAACTATCGCGGTTCAACTATCGCGGTTCACTTATCGCGGTTTATTATTCAAGCTTACGTCGATTCCTCGGTGGTGTTGTTTTGCATTTATAATAAGATAAACATACAAATTATAAAAATAATAAATAAAAATATACAAATTTTCACCTATCGCAGGGGGTTTTGGAACATAACTCCCGCGATACTCGAGGGATTATTGTGTGTGTTCATATAT
>NC_069002.1:27131046-27132816 GCF_001194135.2 Octopus bimaculoides
ACGCAGTGAGACTGAACCCGGAACCAAATGGTTGGGAAGCAAACTACTTACCACACAGCCACTCTTGCGCCAAAAAAAAAAGAAAGAAAGAAAAACAAGCATGGATGAAGTTCGTTGGGAGATTTCAGCATCTTAAGACATGATTGATTGACTGATTGAATGGTAATAATTCGAATTCTTTGGTGAGGTGATGAAACGTACGGTATTACGGTGCTGACGGGCGGTTGATGGTGGAGAAGGAATCTCTGCAGAAATGGTCAGTTCCGCCATTACCTATACAAGACACTTGATGCAACTGCAGCTCCTGCCGCTACCGACGCCACCACCACCACCACCACCACCACTACTACTACTACTACTACTACTACCCAGGGAGGTGTTGCTTATTATATATTTACTGTAATGTTACTAGAACAATATTATAAAAGTGGCTGGCAGAATCGTTAGCTTGTCGAGTGAAATGTCTAGCGGCCTTTCGTCCGTCTTCACGTTCTGACTTCAAATTCCACCGAGGTAAACTTCTATCCTTTTGCGGTCTACAAAATAAGTACCGCATTTCCATATTTAAGAGATGAGGAATTATGTACATTATTTACATGTGCATTATGTAAATAATGAAAATAAGTACCGGTTGAGCATTTGGGTCGATGTAATCGGCTTACGTCCTTACCCCGAAATTGCTGGCCTTTTACCAAAATTTGAAACCAATATTACTGTGATGTGGTTTTGTCAGGTGCCTTCAGCCAATGATCTGTGTGAATAGTTGTAGTGGTGGTGGTTATCCAGTTTCCAGTTGAATTTCTTTTCCTAAAGAAATTTGTTTACAAATTTGCACATGGACAAAATTTCATTCCTTCTATGCAATAAAATGACGCATTGAATCAATAAGTTATATTTCTCTGCCAAACGAAATGACATCTCATTGACCCACTGGTATATGAGATTACAGTTTCAGCAATGCTTTAACTTATAGGGGTGTTTTTAATTTCACTCTCGTTCAGTTTGTAGCTGTATTCAAATAAGGTGTTAAAGTTAATTCTGCCTTTGAATAAAGACGAATGAGTATGCAATATGCATCTAGTTTTGAATGTATTTTCTGTGAGTTCTATGTAATTCTTTTAGATATCATCTTCAGATATCTTTCTTCATTGCGAAACATGTGCCGTTAAGACGTCAGATGTGGAGTTGCTGTAATTGTATTCTACCAGATGGGTTGCAGTGTCTCTATTTCTAGAACCTCGGTAAGGGTTGGATATTTGAGATGCGATATTATCCAAGCAAATCTAAAATCGAAATAATGTAGAAGTTAGCTACAGTTGCATTTCTAAAATGAAAATTCTGTGTGTGCATACGTGTGTGGCGGTGGTGGTGGTGGTGGGGAGGTATGTATAGTTTGTATTAGGTAAATAAAATTACATATTGCAGCTAGATCACTCGTTCAATTAATCCTTGATTCGCCTGCACACATCAGGAAAAAAATATAACGTACTGTTAAGAAAGAAAGAAAGAAAGAAGGAGAGATTCAGTTAGTATTTTATATTTTATCATCCTGAAAGTGCCATGTATCGACGTAAGCATGGCTACGAATATAGCTAGCTCATTTATATTCGTGACTATACATATTTGCATGTATGTATATATACATGTATACATGTGTGTGTATAAACACACATACATACATACACACACACACACACACACACACACACACATACACACACACACACACACATATATATATATATATATATATATATATATATATATATA
>NC_069002.1:27132907-27134834 GCF_001194135.2 Octopus bimaculoides
GTGTGTGTGTGTGTGTGTGTGTGTGTGTGTGTGTGTGTGTGTGTGAGTGTGTGTGTGTGTGTGTGTGTGTGTGTGTATACAAACACAAACACACACACATACACACATACAAACACATGCATGCATGCATGCATACATACATACATAACATGCAAGCATACATTACATACATACTCACACACAAGGTTAAACAGAGGTAGATATGTTAGTCCATTAAATATTTAAATAGTGAAGGGGTGGAGATTGTGAATGAAATTGAAGACGAAAGGATAGAGAGGGCCAAAGAGAAAGACAATGAGACAGAGGCAGAAGGACACAAAGAGAGAATGAGAGAAAATGAGAGAAGGCGTGAGATGCACGTTCAAAACTGATAAACATTGAAGCAGAAAGTTTATTTATATTGACGCTGCGTTCAAATGGCAAGCCCTAACATTCAAGGTAAATTAATGTTGTTGTTCTTTCTAGTGATCCCACTAAAAATGTTTTGCTTTCCCTAACTTGTATGTCGGTTGTCTAATGATTTCATGGAGTTTTAAATTCGATGTTTTACGAAGAAGAATCGAATCTTTAATCTCACATTTAAATTTCTGGGGTAAATTATTTCCACCAGGTGGTTTCGAACCTACACACACACACACACACACTTATGGACATATTTACAAAGAAAAAACTGACAACGACCACGATGTATCACTTGTGATATACATATACACACACAAACACCCATATATATATATATATAGATATATTGTTGTTGTACTTGGGGATGGTCATATTGCCAGTTTAGCCAATAAAAACACACGCACTGTATATTTGGTGTTAATTTGTTTCAGCTTTATATTACATTACATTACATTAATCCTATTTCGGCCAGAGTTCTTTCGTCACACTTCTGTGACCTCATCAGTGGTCCTTTGCTTTCTTCTTTCTTATGTGTGTCCCACCTTGCTAACTATCAGCCATATATATATATATATATATATATATATATATATCGTGGCATTCCGTCGGTTACGACGACGTGGGTTCCAGTTGATCCGATCAACGGAACAGCCTGCTCGTGAAATTAACGTGCAAGTGGCTGAGCACTCCACAGACACGTAGTTCTCGGGGAAATTCAGCGTGACACAGAGTGTTACAAGGCTGGCCTTTTGAAATACAGGTACAACAGAAAAAGGAAGAAAGAGTGAGATAAAGTTTTGGTGAAAGAGTACTGCAGGGTTCGCGGGAGCCTCGTGGAGCTTTTAGGTGTTTTTGCTCAATAAACACTCACAACACTCGGTCTGGGAATCGAATTCCTGTGACCTCCTAATATTGCAAAATTAGAAAACTTAAGGTGAGCCAGGTAACTGATGGTTTTGGGGTCTTCTTGTTTGTAACTTATGGTGAGCCATGGTACAACCAACAACATGGTAAAAAGCCCTGCCATTAATTTGATGTGGATGGGTAATATCGAATAATTCAATCACAACATATATTTAAATTAAACATGTAAAAAATTGAAATATCATCACTTACATGGAAAAATTGAAATATTAACTTTCAGTATTTCATAAGGTAAAATCTTAAATTATTAATTCACACATTATTAATTATCTTATAACAGCAATGCCTGGAAAAATCATGGATTACATGGAAAAATGCGAGCATGAAAAGTAATATTATTAAGATTATAAACCTGGAAAAGTACAGGACAATTTATTACACCTGTAAAAGTATAGGACAAGCTATTACTTCTAGTAAAGTAAAGAATAAGAAACTTTTTACTAAAATTAAAATTTGAATATTAAAACTTATTTTATTATAGTTTACAAATAATACTATACTTATTTAAGTAGAATTTCGCTAATTTACTACCTTAAATACAGAAAAAAGTGACTAATTAATTAGACAAACTTACAAATTAGCTGAACAGTTTTTGTACAAT
>NC_069002.1:27136085-27137180 GCF_001194135.2 Octopus bimaculoides
GCTCAGTTCACATCCTTGCTCGAATTCGTTGTACCTTCTCTTGAATTTCCTATGAAAAAAATAGTATCGGCTTACGAATGCTTCGTGTGATGAACAGCCTTCAGGAACGAAGTAAATTCGTAAACCGAGATTTCAATGTACGAGAGTGTGCTGAAAAGTAACTAGTTTTAATGATATTGCAAAAGGCTTGGTTTGAGGCTCAACATTTCAAGTTCTTTTGCAGGACTTAGAAAAACTGAAGAGCCACTGCAATACATGTGTGAATCTGAGAGGGGAATATGTTGGATAAAATCATAATTAAATGATCCTCCTGTATTTTCTTTTACCTGAAGCTAGGAACTTTTCATCACCCCCTCACATGTTATGGAAACATTAGCCAACACTCGTTTTGGTTAAGGGTTAAACCTATTTTGGTATCACTGAATTAAATAGACCATCAGTTTTGCTAAATCCGCTTTAATTTGGAATAGACAGCATATCCCTTTACAATAAGTTCTTAGGCTTAGGTAAGTATGTACTATCACAGAAGTCACCTGACCTCTCGATGAGAATATCTCTTCGAAAATCAAGGAGAAAGAAGATAACTATGGACAACTTCTTCGAAACCTCCAGCTTCTATATCTGGATTACAAATTTACATTTCTACCGATGATAATTGGTACAGTTGGTTTTGTGAGTACTAACGATTCTGCCAGCTCGCCCCTGAGTGACAATAAGCTTGGATTTTCAGAAAAAGAAATCAATCAATAAACTCGCACGTTGCAAATACAATCTGTTAGAGGAACAGTGAAAACTATGCAAGATTTTCCCAAGTTTAAAATGAGACATTCTTTTCCTTATCTACATTCCAACAATGAGCCTTCTTCAGAGCAAGAATTTAAACAATTATATATATATATATACGTGTGTGTGTGTGTGTGTGTGTGTGTGTGTGTGTGTGTTGGAGAATTGCTGCTACTGCTGCTAAACCAAACTCCGAGCAGTTTAAATAAAATAACGAAATCGGTGTAACTAGATATTTTTGGGACTGCTTCCTTCTGAGGATGTAAAACTTTCTGTATTGTTAGAACCTTTCTTTATTTTCCTTTTCTTATT
>NC_069002.1:27140048-27140674 GCF_001194135.2 Octopus bimaculoides
TATATATATATATATATATATATATATATGTATGTATGTATGTATGTATGTATGTATGTATATCGATCGCTCTATGCATGTAAGTATGTATCTCTTTTTCTTTCTCTCTCTGTATGTGTGTATTGTTAAAGTCGCTGTTGATATTATTTTCACGTGTATGTGTAGGCCTGTACAAGTCTTTTTTTTTTCTTAGAAGACTTGTGGTCTCCCCTTTCCATGTCACCAATATACCAATATTCTTTTCTATTCTAGGCACAAGGCCCTTACTAAATTTTGGGGGAGGGTGTAGTCGATTAGGTCGATCTCAGTACACAACTGGTACTTAATTTATCAACCCCGAAAAGAGGAAAGGCAAAGTTGACCTCAATGGAATTTGAATTCAGAATATAAAAACAGACGAAATACTGCTAAGCATTTCGCCCGGCGTGCTAGCGTTTCTTATTTCTTTATTGCCCACAAGGGGCTAAACATAGAGGAGACAAGCAAGGACAGACAAAGGGGTTAAGTCGATTACATCGACCTCAGTGCGTAACTGGTACTTAATTTATCGACCCCGAAAGGATGAAAGGCAAAGTCGACTTCGGCGGAATTTGAACTCAGAACGTAACGGCAGACAAAATACCGCT
>NC_069002.1:27140684-27142911 GCF_001194135.2 Octopus bimaculoides
GAACGTAAAGACAGACGAAATACCTATTTCGTTATTGCCCACAAGGGGCTAGACATAGAGGGAACAAACAAGAACAGACGAACGGATTAAGTCGATTACATCGACCCCAGTGCGTAACTGGTACTTAATTTATCGACCCCGAAAGGATGAAAGGCAAAGTCGACTTCGGCGGAATTTGAACTCAGAACGTAACGGCAGACAAAATACCGCTAAGCATCTCACCCGCCGTGCTAACGTTTCTGCCAGCTCACCGCCTTACCGATATACCAATATTATCAAAGGAAAGGGCTGCTAACATACACCTACCTACCTACATGCATACATACATACATACATACCAGCCTACCTACAAACTTACCTACCTATCTATTTACCTATTTACCTACTTACAAACCTTCATACATACATACATACATACGTACGTACATACCCTGTTGATGTTGAAGTTCCAATGAAGGAGCCTTGGATGCAGGTTAGAAACCAATTCTTTCTCTATTGGCAAGAAATCTTGAAGCAAACTGAATGATGACATACATACATACAGACATATATATATACACACATACATGTATACATACATACATACACACATACATACATGCATACGCATGTATCCATACAAACATGCGCGCATGCACATTACTCGAATTTAAAACATTCTATGTTTAAAACACCCATCAATTAACTTGATTTTTGTTATATTTTTGGTGTATTTGAACCAGCAATCTCTCTTATCGATATCCAGCAGCTTTACCGTCGGATTCCTCTTGGCAGATCTTGTGTGCGCTGGCGAAAACGATAT
Organism: Octopus bimaculoides; assembly: GCF_001194135.2. NCBI lineage: Eukaryota > Metazoa > Mollusca > Cephalopoda > Octopoda > Octopodidae > Octopus > Octopus bimaculoides. Next base: position 27,141,487 of record NC_069002.1, read on the forward strand.
GCTCAAAGCCAAGTTAATATGCAGCATTATGTTCGTATCGGGTTTAACAACTTTTCTTCAGAACAACATTGGTATACGGTAAGATTCCATTTATCTTCTATCGTTTATCTTTTACTTGTTTCAGTCATTTGACTGGGGCCATGCTGTAGCACTACTTTGAAGAGTTTTAGTCGAATGAATCGACCCCAGGACTTATTTTTCCGAACCACTAAACTACAGGGACGTAAACAGACTAACACCGGTTGTCAAGCTGTGAAGAGGTACAAACTCAGACACAAAGACACACACACATATACATACAGATACCCCACACACACACACACACACATATATATATATATATATATATATATATATATATGGTTGGGAAGCAAGCTTTTTACCACACAGCCACGCCTACTTATTTATTAATATATTTATTAATAAATTGGGATTCCATTGAAAGGAGAAAGCTATTAAGATTGCAGCGAGATGTTGATTGATGCAGCGGCAGCGACTCTGCTGGGATTAATTTTAATTAGTAAGGGTGGATTTCCCTGGTTCACCGAGGAATCTTTTTCGTTTTTGAAATTGAACCAGGTCAAAAGGGACTCAGAGACAGAATTAAGTAATTATGTTGGAGTTCTTATTGAAAGATATCACTGGCTGTTTCGAGATGTATTGTTTTTCAACCAGACAGAGCCGGCAGTTATGTGGACCATTGATGTATAGAAGAGGAATATTCCGGTAGCGCAGCCATGTTGCTTGTCCCTACGCTTTTAGAAGAAAGGTGATGGGAAAATATAATACCTTTTGCCTATGAATCTAAAAGAGTAAAGGTGTTGACTCAACCATTCTTTGCAGTAAGCCCCATTTAGTTCCTCTGAATACCATCTGGTGAATTGAGCCTATATATCACGACTTCGGGGGAAATGTTTCCCAGTTACGATCCCCGCAATTGCAGGTAGGATATGAGACAGACGAGTGTTTAATATTGTGGTTTGTGATGGTCTAATTTATCTAGATAGGAATTCTTCTTTATCTTGTTATTTGAGTAATTTGCAGTATGGTGTACAATTGTGTCATTGGTGACATTTTCACAACAATCCAGTTAACTGTTTCGCAGTATTTCTCAAAGCGAGATTGATAAAGGAGTGTTTGTAATTCGCTGCAGAACAAATAACACAAAAGCTTCACTCGATAAGCATCGGTTTAACCTGATGCTGTGGGAGAAGAATCTTGCTCAAGGCGCTGCACGCTGAGACTAAACCTGAAACCACATGACCATAAAGTTAACTTTTTAATTACACTGCCATACTGGCGCCAAATTTACACAACCTTACTCGGCGCAATATATGGCAATATTTATTTATTATTAAGGCGGTCAGCTGGTAGAATCATTAGCATGCCGGACAAAATGTTTTGTGGAGTTTCGTCCTTCTTAAC
>NC_069002.1:27146013-27146747 GCF_001194135.2 Octopus bimaculoides
TAATAATAATAATAATAATAATAATAATAATAATAATAATAATAATAATAATAATTGAAATTTGGATTAAAAAAATGTGCCAAAGCAACCCTGAAAAGAGGAAAACTAGTTAAGAGTAGCATCATCACACTAGATAAAGCCAATGAAATAAGAGAATTAGACCAAAGCCAGACATACAAATATTTAGAAATCAATGAAATAGATAGGATACAACACACACAAATGAAAGAGAAAATAAAGAAAGAATACTATAGACGAGTTACGTCAATACTAAAAACAGAGCTCAATGCTATAAACAAGATAATAGGTATTAACACTTTAGCTGTCCCAGTTATAAGCTACAGCTACAATATCCTTAACTGGACACTAAACGAACTATCTAAAATAGACAGGAAACAAGAAAAATAATGACAGGATCTCGGATGCACCACACAAAATCTGACATAGAAAGGCTATATATACAACGCACAGAAGGTGGGAGAGGCCTTATACAGCTGGAAAACTATTACAAAATAACCACCATAGGACTGCAAAACTACCTACTTCAAGAAGCAAGGAAGACTAATACAAATAGCCACAAAATACGAGCAAAACAAAACACTATTTTCAGTATTTAAGGAAGCTGACAAATACAAACAAGATATCATACTACCTAATAAAGAAGAAGAAGAAGAAGAAGAAGAAGAAGAAGAAGAAGAAGAAGAAGAAGAAGAAGAAGAAGAAGAAGAAGAAGA
>NC_069002.1:27147566-27152772 GCF_001194135.2 Octopus bimaculoides
GAATCTAAAAACAGAAACAATTCCTATCATAGTAAGTGCCTTAGGTATGATAAAAAAATATTCAGACAAATACATAACAAAAACACCAGGACTTACAAATATATATAACATACAGAAAATTGCCCTACCGGGCACTGCACACATCCTACGCAAAACACTTTCAATACAGTAACCATAAGAGCATCACAGCAAACCACAGCACATACCCAAGGCACACAGAGCTGCGCTCGGTAGTGAAGTGAAAGCACATTATAAAAATAAAACTACTGCATAATAATAATAATAATAATAATAATAATAATAATAATAATAATAATAATAATAATAATAATAATAATTATAATAATAATTATAATAATAATAACGTTATTTGACAAACCAAATTTGTTTATTTTAGATTACTGGAATCAGACTTCGACACCTAATAGCACAATGGAAACCGGCGCTCCAGAAGAAGTAATTCATGCAAGAATCCAGATGGTAAGTAATTATGTTGATTGGTAAGAATATTGTATCATTATTAAATTACAAATACAATGAAGGTTAATTAACTATTGACGCCCAAATATGACTCGTGGATATCAAAAGTTGACCTATTCAAATACGAAAACATCTGGACATTGATTATATTTGGTTTGTTAAGAGTCACGTCATAAATAAATGACTTTTTCGTTGTAGTCCAAAATATTAATTAGTTTGCAGGCGTGACTGTGTGGTTAAGAGGCTTGCTTCCCCAACCATTCGGTCATGGGTTCAGTCCCACTACGTAGAACTTTTGACAAGCGTCTTCTACTATAACCTCGGGCCAAAGCCTTGTGAATAGATTTGGTGGAGGAAAACTGAAAGAAGCCTGTCGTGTGTGTGTGTGTGTTTCACCCGCCACTTCCTGACAACTTGACTACCAGCATTGGTCTTCGTAGCTTAGCAGTTCGGCAAATGATACCGATAAAATAAGTTTCGGGCTTAAAAAACAATAATCCCCGTTCATCCTCGTTTATCTTCTTAATTAAATTTGGATCATTACAACATGTCATTAGAAATCGCTGTTATCGTGGTTGTTGCTACCGTGTTTGCAATAGTTCTCAATTTTTAACTTGTGGTGGATGCAAGGGCATCATGCTGAGTCCTTCAGTTAATGAATTCCAGTAGCAAACATTACATTAACACTACTATTTACGAAGGAAAAACTGTTCTCATTGTTTCGACTCAATCAAACTTCTAAAACAGGAGTTTAACGCATATTCAAGAAATCGTTATTATATCACGTCCTATAGGCGGCGAGCTGGCAGAATTGTTAGCACAGCGGACAAAGTGCTTAGCGGTATTTCTTCCGGCTATACATCCTGATTTCAAATTCCACCGAGATCATTCTTTCGGGGTCGATAAAAAGTACCTGTCAAACACTGGGTCGATGGGATCGTCTATCTCGCTCCCACAAAATTTCAGGTCTTGTGCCTACAGAAGAAAGGATTATGTAATTAGTCGGAAATAAGCACTAGCAGTACATGTTCCATGTATTTATTGCTCGGTGTTCAAACTCCGCCTTTCATTCGTTTGGTGTCCATAAAATAATCTGCTGGTCAAATTGTGGATTCGACATAATCAACTAACACCTTAACCCTCAAAATTGCTAGCCCTGTCCCTAAATTAGAAAAAAAACAACTTATTCTGTATTTTACTTACTGCACAAGCTTTCTGTTTTTGCGGGAAAGGAGAACCAATTGTTTGAATAATAACTTATATATCGAGCTCCTTCGGACTCTAGTTTGGCTCGTCATTGATAATGATATGGTCAACGCCGTATAAATGTAAACTCTGGACAACCCGAAGTCAAGACTCTGTTTTGATTGCCGGGTTAAACCATTTCATTTAACACGTTAATACCTTCGTACAAGGCACAAATGTTATACAATCTTACTCTCGACCATTCAAATATTAGAAAGATACTGATTGGGGGATGAAATTGTACCAATACATGGAATAAAAAAAAACTCATTTTAAAAACCTTAGTCTATTCATCATTAGAGAATATACGCTACGTTAATCAGAACAATCAAGCCTTAAAGTTCGGGAATTGTTCAGTGATCCACCACGTCATCTACTACTGATGTTGCTGCTGCTGCTGCTACTGCTGCTGCCACACCGCACTACTTACTGCTACTGATACTACTTACCTCAACCAACCACAGCTACTAATACAGTAGACCCGCAACACAATTCGAGCAACGCCTTTCATCACAACACACTAGAATTGCTTGTTTATAACAACACGTTTCTTTGGACCCTTTGATTATTTTCTTCTATTTGAAAAGGGGAATCCTTTCCGAAATATTATAGGATCATTAAACAACCTATACAAAGCAATACAATATCTCTTTTCTCTTTGTTTTCATCCACTGGCATCACCTTACATAGTTTACTTAATACCTCGCCAGTATTATCTCATATGTAATCCTATATTTTCTTACAGTTACAGTGTTCTCTGATAATTGTTGGCCTCCTCCAGTTTCTGTTGGGTGCAACAGGTCTTGTGGGTATCGTGTTTCGCTACATCGGCCCAGTTACGATAACACCGACACTTTTACTTATTGGATTCTACATTTTTAAAGTGATTGTGAAATTCAGTGAGACCCATTGGGGGATATCCATGGCGTGAGTACATTTCCGTTTCTGCGGAATACTTTTGCTTAATTTCACTTTCATATTACTTTTCCTGTTTCGTTCGTGGATAAGTCTCAAATAGTATTAAAAGATAATCTAATCTAATCTGCATGATTTCTATATGGTTTCTATATCCCAAACCATTTCTGCATTTCTCTTTTTGTATTTGTGTGATAAAAAAAAAACCCAGCAGCATAGCTGTCACTCGCAAACGTGTATAACTTGGCAACGTGTCCCATGGTTTAGCTAATTATGTTTAAGTTTCCTGTATACAGGCCGAGACACCTCGGTTGTCCACTCATGATCCAGCGAAATAACCAGGATTTGATAGCTGGGAGTAGGGATGGACCAGTACTTAGCTGGTATCCTTTTTTTGCTCTCTAGACTGGAACAACATGAAATGAAGTACCATGTTCAAGGATACAACAAGCAGCCCGATCCAGGAATCGAACTCATAATTCTATGATCGTGGGACCAACGCACCAACCACATGGTCACGCGCTTTCGTATTCATATGATAAAAGTAGAAATTATTGACTGATCCCATGTTAGAAGGAACCGATTATGAGAATAGCCGGAATATAGTTGGCAGAGACATTAGAATGTTGGACAGAATACCTTGCAGTATTTGTCCAGACTCTACGCTCTGGGTTCAAATCCCATCAGTTCAAGGTATGGATTCCTGGAATTACAAGAGGTTCAGTTATGATGCTTAGTAATATCTGTTCTGGCCTTTTGAATTCTGTCAGTACTGCTGCAATGACACCGACGCCAAACTGTATCGGCTTGTGTCAGCAGCCGTTCCTTGTATAAACTCTGATGATGCGATGTGATAACGAGAGGCCTTGCGTGCATATAAGCAAACGGTTAGTCTTTCTAAAAACAAAAATCTTGCCTAAGCCTGTACATTCACACGTTGACGCATGGTTAACAATAACCGACGAAGACTCTATATATTCTAGCACGTTCTCAAATAATAAAAGTTTGAATTTTCTTGTCTTCAGAAATTATTTATTTGAATTTCAGAACTTCAAGTATGTCTGTGATTCTGTCAATGTACCTTGCCAAATATAAGATTCCAGTTCCAGCTTGGACTCCTAAAAAAGGCTTTCATACAAAACGTACTTCGCTGCATGCCACATTTTCAGTGAGTATCCGTCGTCCAATTCGTCCTTATGAATTAAATTTCCAGCTGTGCCAGATGTGCACATTGACACATACACACACGCACACACACACACACACACACACACACACACACACACACACACACACACACACACACACATAAACACACACATAGACATACACACACACATACACAACCACACTATACATGTATTTCTATAAAACAACATATCAACAAACACGTGCATACATACATACATTCATATGTAGAGAGATATACATACATAAATACATATGTGTGTGTGTGTGTGTGTAAGAAGTAGCCATTTATGTATAATACTTGATGTAAATACATCGTTGAAAGGCAAATTAACTGTCATATTTGTCCGGAGGTAACATCCCTTATGGGCGTGTTGTGCTTGAGAACACAATATACATCGGAGGGAAACGAAAATTGTTCTAGCAGCGACAAGAACGAACACTAGATGTATTTTGGCCTCGTTGGGCCTTGTTAATAGTGTGTGCCCACATCCAGTCCCTTGTTTAGATGAGATTTGTCATATCCAATATATGATATTTAGGAAAACAGTGACAAAACATTAACTGGAATTGCGAATAGCCGTCCGGGCGAATAAAAACCCGTTATATGCAGTAGAAGCAATATTAAATAAAAATAGCAATCTACGTATCATATTTAATGTAAATACATCACTGAAAGGCAAATTTAGAATGGTATTCTTTCGGTGATAACATCTCTTATAAGCGTGTTGTGTTTAGAACACAATGTGTGTGTGTTTGTATATTTATATACACACACGCACGCTCGCACATACATACACATACGCACATGTACACACACGTACACACACGAACACACGCAACACACACATATACATACATACATACATACATACATACATACATACATACATACATACAATAAAAATAGAGAGAAATGCAAGTTTATATTAAAGTTCCTACGCGCGTTTTACCATTATGGTGGTTAGGAACCTTGCTACAGAAGTCCCAAATACATATAGGTGCTCAACCACAACGGATCTTCAAGGATACAACAAAGTCCTCCTTGATGACTCGTTACGATTGAGCATGAATACGCGTCTGGAACATTTATCGCAAGGCTCCAAACAACCGTGGTAGTGAAACACGTGTAAGAACTATAACATAAACCTGTGTTTATCCTTCTTTTTCCTACATTTGTTCCGTAGTTCCTAACTAGTAATACTACTCATTATAGAAGTTGTCTAACCACTTTACAGACAGCAGACTGGATGATGATAATCTACATGGAGCTCTAAACATAACAGTAGGGATGGAAAATTTACTTGTACACATAATTCGTATTGTGTGTGTGTGTGTGTGTGTGTGTGTGTGTGTGTGTGTGTGTGTGTGTGTGTGT
>NC_069002.1:27153806-27154544 GCF_001194135.2 Octopus bimaculoides
AAATGTTCGGGTAAACGGCGGGAGGAATAACATTTGCGCGTGAGTGAACAGTGGGGGTAAAATTTTTAAGATTCCAAGGGAAATAATCCATTCATTTTCAGTATACTTATTTCTTAGTATTTGAACTATTTTAGTTATTTTCTCAATTTATCCAACACAACGCTTTAACAAGTAAATAGTATTCTCCTAAACAATAGATCCACTTATTTCGGTTAGTGACTATTTCACGAATATACCAACACTAGCGCTGCTGAGGGTAATATGCTCTGGGAACGCACAAAAGCTTTTTTTCATAGTTAATTACTTTGAATTGTTATTATCTCATATCAGATTAGCCTGTTATTACGTAACATGTTTCACAATTTTAGTATACATACATTATTAGTATTTCCTCCTAAAATCTATATACTCTGGGAACGTATTAAAACCCTTTTCGGAGCTACTTTATTTGAATTCTTACTAAAGGGTAATTAATTTCATGTTATTACATAACTGTATTCACAGTTTGGGTATTCCTAATTTATTGGGAATTCCTAAAAACAAGATCCTTTGTAAGACAGTTCGGTATTCTCAATAAATACACAAAAACCGTTTTAAGGGCGACATACTCTGTATTATTGTTACTGGATTAGCGAATCAATTATGAGAACGGAACTAAGAGACCAGCCCGCTTTCCCGGGAATTACCGGGTCTGTCAGCTACTATATATATATATAGTATATATATACTATATATATA
>NC_069002.1:27154721-27156565 GCF_001194135.2 Octopus bimaculoides
ATTTCGTACTCGGAAACTGTAAGAAGACTGTCGTATATATGTGTATGTGTGTGCGTGTCTTCTGTTTGTACCTCCACCATTGCTTGACAACTGATGTTGCTGTGTTTACATTCCCGTAACTTAGCGGTTTGGTAAAAGACACTGACAGAATGAGTACTAGGCTTACAAATAATAAATCCTATGGTTGATTTCTTCGACCAATGTTTCAGCATGGCCGCAGTCACATGACTGAAGCAAGTAAAACAATAAAAACTATGCCATTTTAATCCCGAGCAAGGCCGGGTATCTCTGCTAGTATATATATATATATATATATATATATATATATATATATATATATATATATATATATATTTCATCCTTTCGGAGTCGATAAATTAAGTACCAGTTGCGTACCGGAGTCGATCAAATCGACTGGCTCCCTCCACCAAAACTGTGCCTAGAGTAGAAAAGATATATATCTATATATATCTTTTTATATATTCAACCAGCATAACCAACATTTATATCGGCTGGTATTATAGAGATATCGTTCCCTTCAACAGAAGCAACGTGAATATAATTAAGCCGACCTTCGCTTTCATTGGTTACGAGGTCACTTTCATTTTATATATAATTCATGGAGATAGGTTTTGTTTTATCTTCGTTTGTCTATGTGTGTGGTGGTGGTGGTGGTGGTGGGGTGTATTTAAGTATTTATATATGTGAATATTTGTGTGTGCTAGGCGTAAATCTTTTGATAGGCGTGTGCATACAAACCAGTATATATGTGTCTGTTGGTGAGGAAGGTATTTATTGGTATGTATATGAACCTGTAATTGTGTTTGCATGTATATATATATATATATATATATATATACTCGAGTAAGCACATAAATGTGAAACAAGGTGGGAAAAAAATAGTACCCGAATACTGGAGGTACAGTAATATGATTTATTATAAAAGATGCAAAAACATCACAAAAATATCGCAAAAAACTGCTACTCAGAGTTTCACGTTCCCGTTCGTCGAGCTGCTGTGATCTGCCCGACGAACGGGAATGTGAAACTCTGAGTAGCTGACTACTGACGCACAACTGCGTCCTGATGCCTCGAACAAGGGAGCTAATGTCCCCACTCAGCCTTAAACGGTACCTGCAGGCCATGGTTTCTGAGTTATTCCTCTTCATCGGTACAGGATAACAGTTGGCTCGAGATGGCAGCATTAGGTCTTGTTCGAGGTATATATTTTTAAAGTGATACACAGTCACTGATCTCATAAAGAGGAAAACGTTTAGTTTTAAATCTCTGAGCGAGAAGTAAGTAGTAAAAATACTAAAGAGTAAAATCTATTTGCCAACGTAAATTTTCAGTCCTGTTTAGGACGATGTTACTAGGTTTTTTTTTTAGCCCCCAGGGAAACATCTTTTCCAGCTGGCTACTGATGCAAAATTACACCCTGATACCTCGAAAAAGGGAGCTAATGTCTCCACTCAGTATACACTGTGTATAAACTCTGTATGTGGAATGACCAATTTCAATGACTGTTGGATTTTACTCATAGGGTATTGGAATCTTAATAATGGATTTACAAAGCCAACGACCTATCTTAAAAACAATTGGACTTTACTCACAAGGTATTGGAATCTTGTATGTATACCATTCTGCCTAAACAATGGATTTACAAATACAATATCACCTACATTCACTCTATATTTCCTATCTTAATTAAACTAAATATTACTTAACCATCCTCTCACACCGTCTCCGATGAATGGATATAATAAATATCCTGGAAACAGCTGTAAGACATTCGATTTATAAATGTTCCATATTATACACGGCCTTGGTTTTTTATCTCCTTA
>NC_069002.1:27157179-27159316 GCF_001194135.2 Octopus bimaculoides
TCCCCACCCTTTACACTCGGGGTTCATCAGCCATGGACACGTAAGCTGGGACTATGACATAGAGGTCCTCGGGTCGGCGGTTTTATATCAGAGTGTCCTTCTAGACAGGCTGCCGATCATGGCTAACGAGCTCCATCTGCTCGGAGCGGCCTGGTTATACTGCGTCAGACACCCGCAGTCGTTCTCTCCTGTTGGTTTAGATCCAGGTGGTACCACAAGGAGGTCGACGTAGTACTCAGGGGTTGCGTCATTCTTTAGAAGTCCTCGCCCAGTACGGTGCTCACCTAACCAGCATCCGGTCCCTATGTGGACCCCCATATATGCATGTATGTATTCTTTTATCGTGTTGTTGTTACTGCTGCTGTTTTGCTCATGTCAGCCCCAAACAAGCAGATCTATTATCAAAGAATGGAACAATCATCATTTTTTTCGGGCATTAATTATCATCTAAAACAACATTATCCATCGTGTTTCCTTTTCAGTTCAGTATGATGTAATTTGAGGAAGATTTCGCTGCTATTTCCAAAAATTTCGTGCGATCACATAGAGGCTTTGAAATACTTTTTCTTCTTCATCAGAAAATCTAACAAGTAAAATCAATTATTCTATTCAACGCAATTATCTCCTTTATCTGAAATTTTCTCAGGAAAAATTCAAAGCAAACAGAGAAGCAAAAACCAGAAAGAAACTTTTACATGTTCTGCAACACAAAAAATAACACCCATTCGCAGGAAGCTATCAGAAATGACAAAAAAATGTTGTAATGTTTATTTTCAGATGTTAATCGGAATTATTTTTGGTTGGGTGATATGCGGCATACTTACAAGCGCTGGTCTGCTCACTGACGACAAGAATGATAAACAGTTTAATGCACGAACGGACTCTAAATTATACGTTCTTGGGGCTTCAGACTGGTTTTTCTTTCCCTATCCTGGTAAGAACACCTTTCATTGGCATTTACTATTTGTACTTAAATGTGTGTGTATGTGTGTGTGTAAGCGTGTGTTTCTATATGATTAATATATAGTCAATTAATATATACTGGAATCAAAATATATATTCAATGACTATATATAAATCAAGGTGTCGAAACCATAATAATATCCATTAGGCAGCTGAGGATGGACGTATAAGTTTGATGTATTTTTTGACTCTGAAACTTTTATATCTGTGGTTCTCAGCCATTTTTTTTTAGCTATGGACCCCTTTGATTCCAGTTATAGTTTCGTGGACCCTCATAACCATTCGATGCTTAAAAAATTCCATTATATTTTCATACTTAAATATTATTAAGAACTGTATATAAACATTGCTAAAAATATTTTGTTCGTTTTAAAAGTATGGCTAATTTATTGCACATAATTTTTAACAACAAAATTTTACATGGACCCCGCAAAGGGTCGTATTGACCCCCGTTGAGAACCAGCGTTTTATATCTGGTGTTCTAAGTTCTCCTTCATTGAAATTATAGTTTTTGTGAAGTTAAACTCGTTTAGGGGTTCTTAGTTTCTTAGCTTACTGTGGTTTTGTTGTACGTATTACACCATACACTGTTGTTGCATGATTGTTCTTCGTTTGGATTCTTAATCTGGTAAAGGTTATACCTGTGCAGGACAGGCCTGACACCAGGCTTTGGTTCCTGAGGGTGCTTCAGAATATTCTGGGTGGGCACTAATTTTTAATAATGCTTAAGTGGAGTCACTAAAGTGGAGTAAATCTGCAGGAAGAAATCTACGGGTTCGAAAAACTGAAGGACTGTTGCAATAAGTGTGTGAATATGAGAGGAGATTATGCTGAATAAAATCATAATTCACAGATCCGCAGCTATTTTCTTTTACCCAAAGCCAAGAACTTTTCAACACCATTTTCTTTTATTCTTTTACTTGTTTCAGTCAATTGACTGCGGCCATGCTGGAGCACCACCTTTAGTGGAATAAATCAACCTCTTTGTAAGCCTAGTACTTATTCTATCGGTTTCTTTTGCCGAACTGCTAAGTGACGGGGACGTAAACACACCAAATTCGGTTGTCAAGCGATGGTGGAGGGGGGGACAAACACATTCACACACACACACACACACACACAGAAACATATACGATAGGTCTCCTTCAGTTTCTGTCTACCAAATCCACTCACA
>NC_069002.1:27161244-27162254 GCF_001194135.2 Octopus bimaculoides
ATAATAATAATAATAATAATAATAATAATAATAATAATAATAATAATAACATCGAAAAGTACCTTAGGAATGAGAACCCCGGTACGAAATTTCTCCAAGACACCTGATGAAGGCTGGAGGGTATATTAGCCGAAACGTTATGTTAACAACAAACAAGATGAGGACAAATATCCGTCAAATGTAAATAACGTAAATATTGAAGAATTTAGTAAAATATATTTTTGTTCTTGATCTGGTATTTGGATCATAAATATGGAGTGTCTTAATCTAGAGCAGTGATTTTCAACCAGAGTCCATATTGTCCTTGGGGTCCACATAAGATTTTGCTGTTAAAATTTATCTGCAATAAATTGATCATATTTTTACAGTACACAAAATATTTCAACAATGTTTTTATACGATTCCTAAAAATATTTGGTTATAAAACTATAATGCGATCTTTAAAACACTGCTTGGCTCTGAGGGTCCACGCGAGCAAAATAGAAATCAAAGAGGTTCACAGATAAAAAGAAAATGGTTGAGAACCACTGACCTAAATGATTTTAGACCAGAAAGTTTGTGCCATAGAATCAGGATTGTTCTTAGACATGTTGGCATCAAAATGGTTGAACAACACAACTGGCTGAATATGAAACATTTTACAAGGCAAGAGAATACTGGGACAGCACATGTTTCGCAAAACAGCGTCTCTCTTCCCGACACTAAAGGGGAAAGCAAAGAAAATTAAGTTGTATAACAATGGAGTAAGTTCTTTAACTGCCCTCCAAGGAACAGATGAAAGAGGCCCTGTCGAATGTTGTGGAGAGGAGATAATCTTCTTTGCGCGAAGTAGAACATACAGATCCACGCGCATCGTTTTTTATTTAGAAAACATAGTCCAGACGTAGGATGAAATCCATTGTATCCCAGTGTTTGGGACAGAGAAATACAACGGTGTTGTTTAAGGATATCGATTATGATACAGAATCCTGGCTTGTTGTCATCTTTGTGTGTGGGGAATGATCGGTGAT
>NC_069002.1:27162264-27165643 GCF_001194135.2 Octopus bimaculoides
CCTGGCTTGTTGTCATCTTTGTGTGTGGGGAATGATCGGTGATTGGTGGGTTTGACTTGACATGACAAAGAGTGTTATATGGTTAGGATGGGGAGAATGTACTTACAAATCTTAATGCATCACTCAAAATTAGTGACAGAGTGTTTAATAAATAAATAAATAAATAGATGAATATATATATATATATATATATATATATATAAGTAAAAAGACTCCCTCCTCCGCTAAAAACAATTATGTAAGCAGGATAATATTTGAGGTCACGAAGAAAGAAAGCTTATATTCAGCGTAAAGGAACACCTCTCTGTTAATGACAAACTGACTTACTATGAAGGGAAGTTAATCTCCAATGAGGAAAAATCTATTTCTGAATGAAATGAGCTTCTCAATCATTCAAAAGGTTACAGCTTTAAAAAATTCGAACATTAAATGAAATGCACGAGGACGATCCAGACCTAATGTAGATTGGATGGGGTAGCGAATCTAAGGAATCAAGCTATAAAGAGCCATCCTCCCCCCACAAATAACATATTAGTTTCAAATTTCGGCACAATGCCAGCAATTTCGGGAGATGGGTAGAAGTCGATTACATCGACTCCAGTGATCCACTGGTACCTATTTTATCGACTCTGAAAAGATGGAAGGCGAAGTTGACTTCGGTAGAATTTGAACGCAGAACGTAAAGATGAACAAAATGCCGCTAAACATTTTGCCCGGCGTGTTGGCAACTCTGCTAGATCGCCACCTTCCAAAATAATACAATATTAACAAAAATTTTAAGGACTATTTACAATGCTTTACATGTCAAGTAGCCAAAGGAAGTGTGCCCTCCCTTGTTCAGTTTAAATAAGGGGCACCTTCTGGTGGAGGATTCCGGAATCTCCAGCATCAAATAATACAATGATAAAATGAAAAGATATCTTAAAGAGAGAGGGGAGAGAGGGTAGGGAGAAAGAAGAGGAGAGAGAGTGTGGGAGAGAGAGAGTGTGGGAGAGAGAGAGTGTGGGAGAGAGAGAGTGTGGGAGAGGGAGAGAGTGGGAGAGAGAAGGGGAGAGACAGAGATGTAATCTGGTCAGTTGAGTACTAGAAACGACCCGTCTCACAGTAGTACAACTCCATCCATTTCTTAGGATAGGAACAAAAGGACAGAGGTGGAAGGAGATTGGGACAGTGTTTTACAAAAATTCAAAAAATGTCTCTCAATGCACACACAACTGCAAAAGGCTTCTTTTGAAAAATGGAAAGAGAGAAATGCCAGGAGACGATCTTGGACGAAGGAGAATTCATCCCCTCTCAAAGGAAGCTCCTTTCTCGTAAAAAGGAACTCCTCTCTGTTTATGAAGGACTGATCGTGCGATCCAGCAACAAAAAATATAAGCAACGAAGTGTATCATGAACGGAGAAAGATGAAGATGACAGTTGGTGCCGTGCATGTGGGTCGATCGTGTCCTATCAATGTCATATATAAAGTTACAGCCATTATCAGTAGCTTCCAATACAAACGACAACAACAACAAACAAAGACTTATCTGTTGTAATCTCAATTTGAAATCAGGAGACTGACATATATGAAAAATGCTATAGTAACATGGTTTGTTATCTAGATCTGCAAGGTGAAATAACACAGGAGGAATGCGGCCGCAATTGAGGTGAAATATTAGCTTTAAATCGGCGAGCAGTTCTCTGGGACAGAGAAGGGGGGGGGGGGAGTTAAGATGATTTAAACATTATTCTAGTGTTCAGTTACATTTAAATGTTTAAACAGATCTACTAATGAGAAGCCTGAAACATCACACCCAATCGATGATATGCACTTTAGCGGCTGAGTGCAGGGGTCAATGGATCAGAAGTTTTGTAAATAATTCCATCACAAGTTGAACCTTAAATAACTAAATTAATTAATTAAAGTAGAGGACCTTCTGCTGTTCAGCTCTCTTGAGATTTTTCTACAACTGTATATATATGCACCCAGAACCACGCTAATAGCTTAGGAGTGAAATTTAGGATTTCTCGTTTTTTTGTGAATCGATTTTGATAAAACTTTTCCCAACTGGTTTGCACCCAATGGCAACACCATTGTTATGTTTCTATTATTCTCTGTAACGTCCTTTCTTTTTTTTATATCAGATTACTAGACAGTAACATTTTTTTGCCACTATAACATGGCTGTTCTATAAAGAACTATGCTACATTTTAACCCCAGGAAAATGTCTTTTCCAGCTGGTTAACGACACACAATTTGTGTCCGATATATTGTGAGTAAAGGAGTGAATTATTCCCCTCCAACTTGGCAAGACCAGTAGACCATGGTCTCTGGGTCTTTCCCCGTCATCGCTACTGGATGCTTGCCTGCTAGAGATGGCAGCCAATCGTCCCTACTCACAATATATAAACAAATGTTACCGTCTGGTATTGTTACTACTTATATCGCATTTAGAGATGTTAGAACTAACTAATTTGCTCGTTACGAGATCAGTGGCTGAGGAATTACGTCCGCCTGTACGTTCTGAGTTCAAATTTCACCGAGGTCGACTTTGCCTTTCATCCTTTCGGAGTCAATAAATTAAGTACCAGTGAAACAGTGAGGTCGACGTAATCGACTTGTCCCCTCCCACCGAATTTCATGCCTTGTCTCTTTAGTAGAAAGGATTATTATCTTAATAGATTGTGTTACAACCAATCATATTCAGCAGAATATCTCTCTGGAAAATTATCACCAAAAACAGTGTCTTTAAATATTGTGTCGTTTCTTTCTTGTGCTTTCCCAAGACACGGCCAACCCAGCCATCAAACTCTCCAAACAAAACATCACCTTCTTAAATCCGAGCGTCACCCTTCCTTTGTTCATAGCCCTTACATCTCCTCTCTACGCTTTCTTTGTGGAGAACAGTATGATAAAACATCACCTTCTTAAATTCGGACCTCACCCTTCCTTTGTTTATAACCCTTACATCGCCCCTCTACGCCTTCTTTGTGGAAGACAATAAAAGTGTAGTGAGGATTTTATATTTGTTGTTTGAGTGCTTCAGCCATAACATACAAGACCTGGTGGACACAGTGATTACATATATTTTTCTTTCCTATATTCATGAAACCAAGTTTCGGTGCCGCTGCACTGGCGAGTGTCTTTTATTAGTTCTTTCAAATTGCCTTCTGAGAGAAACTAAACTTTGTTTTCTTCCTTTCTATCTTTTCTTTTTCAGGTTATTTTGGATTCTCAATGAATTTTTCCGTCAGCACTCTGATAAGCTTCTTCATAGCAACTTTGGCTTCAATCGTGGATTCCATTGCTGATTATTACGCTTGCGCCAAAATATGTGACGTTCCTATTCCTCCAAACCATTCGGTGAATCGAGGAATTGTCATCGACGGATTAGCA
>NC_069002.1:27165734-27171788 GCF_001194135.2 Octopus bimaculoides
GCGGACTCGGAATTGGACATGGTACGAGTACATATGGTGGTAACATTGGTGCTATAGCAATCACAAGGGTAAGCTGGTGCATTGACTTCTTTTATTTTTTACTTGTTTCAGTCATATATATATATATATATATATATATATATGTACGACAGGCTTCTTTCAGTTTTCATCTAACCTGATTCTTATTAAAAATTCTATAGTATTTACTGTCTTTTGGAAAATGTTCAGTCAATGCCGAATTAAACAATTTTATAATATTGGAAATTATTTGTTTTCCGAAGGGAATTATGTGCCATTCGATATAGCTAGAGATATCCATGTTCCTAAGGTATATATTTCTATTTCTACCTAAGCTTTTTTTTTAAGTGTGTAATCTCTTCATCTGGTTCTTATAACGGCATTGGGTTTGTTTGCTATTATATTTGACATTATATTTGTCAATCATTTGTATATTACTATTTATAGAGTTTATATATTACTTATCTACCCTATCTGAATGGGACCTCTTAGTAGGTCCATTCCTATCTAAGCTACTTTGTACTTTATTTGGCACATATTCAAGTAAATTTGTACTCTTTTTTTGATTCTAGGAACTCTATTGTTATATCCTGATTGCACAGATTTCCTATCCTTAACTCTTCCTACTGTATGTTCTATTTGATTAGTGTCGTTTTCCATATTAAGCATACTATCATGATTATTGACAGTATGTCCCTCTCGCTACTTATATTATCTGTACTATTACTACCATTTTTATTTTTCTCTACATCCTGCCATCTTTAATGAGAAATTATAAAAGCCCTCATTTAGTTTAAATACTTCCTCGTTCGCTGAAAGATTATTAATTCGGATTGATATCTTTTCTACTATTGATCGGGTTATACTTTTTGGGTGATTGTTATTACTATGAATGTATCTAAGGTTTGTATTAAGTTTATGATAAAGCCTGTGTATACCTGTACTTAGATCTAAATTCACATTATACATACATACATGCATACATAAAGAGTATGCGTGTGTTTGTGTAAGTATATATATATTTATATATGTGTGTATATGTGTGTGTATCACCGAACATGTAACCATATACCAACGCTACAACACATTTCATTTTACCACGACTGAATCACAATTTGTATCAACTGAGATCCTTGTTGCCAGACCGCTGGTATTATAACATTAGTTACTTAAAGTTATCTAATTTGCACAAAGTTGTACTGTCGGTTTGCTGTAGAGGTTAGCATTAGTGGTACGATTCACAGCAGATGCAGTGTTCAAATTCAGCTGATCATGTAACAAACTTTCCCCATCCTCCTATATATATATATTAGCCTATTAGCCAATTTGCAGATGAGTTCATTGACAAACAGCTCGTTTGTCAAATAGCAAGGATGAATGTATTAAAGCTAACTGTCATAAAAAGAGAGAGATTAGCCTTTTTTTCATTTATCAATGTTTGGTTTAAACCTTAAATCAATAAACAGGCTTTCATGACTCGAGTTTAATAAAACTCCTAAATTTGTACACACGTGTATTAATATATATGTAAGCATTAACTTTTTCAAACTTGCCTATTTCATTTAACTTTTCTTTTCAGGTTGCCAGCAGACGTGTGTTCCAAATTGTTGGTGTTATTTACATGTTGTTTGGAATTATTGGTAAAATGGGAGCATTCTTCGTCACTATTCCGATGCCTGTGTTGGGCGGGGTTCAACTTATCTATTTTGGTTCTTTCATTGGAGTCATTTTATCCAACATGCATAAAGTGGAAATGAATCATCGTAATATGAGCATCATCGGGGTTTCCATTATATTCGGTGTATCTATACCGATATGGAGTCACAATAACCCGGAACAGTACGCCACAGGTATGCAGTTGCATCATCTTTCTTTTATGTATATGTGTGTGTGTGTACAAACACACACACACGCACGCACACACATGCATACGCATACACACGCACACGCACACACATACGCACACACATACGCACACACACACACATTCATTATTCGTGAGTTAACCAGACTACCATCGGTTCTATGTTGAGAGATATATCGGTGCTGCTTTGGTAACGATCTTCGTAGCCAACATCGTCTACAAGAGTCAAATTCTACTTAAGTATACCATCTACGTGTTTTATTTATTTAATATGGCTTAAATAAAACATTCTTACATTTTTATACATTTATTTAAAAAATTAAAATGAAGCAGATTAGAAACAAGTTTACTAATTTTAGAGGCGAATCAAACAAAAATCAGCTAAAAAAAGTCAAAAATTGAGAATTGAAATTTTGAAATTTTTATACATTTTATAGACTTATTATTAACACTTATGTTTCATACTCTCTAACCAGACATTCTCTTGAAACCGATACAGGTGTTTTCCTTGTTCTTGATAAGTATAACTTTTCTTGTAGATCACAATATAAAGTGTAGATCGCATACCAAAGCTGTTTCATGTTATGTAGATCGCATATCAAAGTATCACCGATACTCTTCAAGTCTGTCACATGGGACGTTGGTGTCCGTGGCTGTCAAATTGGCTGCCCTCTTGTTTAGATATGACATATCTTTGACTACAGGAAACACATGTATATGAAGAGACCAACCTGTGCACTCCAAAAACCCAGCATACTTCGTGCTATAATTAGTCATTGGCAATTTTTTCTAGTGTATACTTTACAGTACAGTACATACGAGAGAAGTCACTAGTTTCCTTGGTTTTAAGCAATTTTCTGTAATATATGCCAGTTAAGTTACTTATTGTTGCATGGTGTCTCTTACCTATCCAAATTTATATTCGAGAAATCCAATCGATTCATACCAAGTTGAGTCAAAAGCTTTTTCGGTTTTTCACTTGTATCTCCATGTTTTATCATTTATTTCATACAACTTATTGTCCAGTCGTTGCTAATCGACTGGCTCCCTCCCCCAAAATTTCAGGCATTGTGCCCAGAGTAGAAAAGAATATTCCCGAAGTTCTTTTAGAGATAAGGCGGCGAACTGGTAGAATCGTTATGTCTCTATGTTCTGAGTTCGTTTCTACGTTCTGAGTTCGTTTCTACGTTCTGAGTTCAAATTACGCCGCGGTTGACTTTGCTTTTCATCTTTTCGGGGTCGATAAAATAAAGTACTAGTTGAACACTGGAGTCGATGCAATCAACGTATCCCCTCCCTCGAAATTGCTGGCCTTGTGCCAAAATTTGAAATCTACATTCTGTCTAGAGATAAAATTATTCCACCAAATGATATACTTGCAAAAATATTGAATGAGGAAATCGTTTCAGGGCTATGTAAAAAGATTTTCGATAAGAAAGTTGTTCGATAAAAAGTCTTTTCGATAAAAATTCGCATGAGGAAGAGACGTTCAATAAAGAAAAAGTCATGCCACGCAAAAGAGCATGTAAGGCAGTACAGTACAAACGTAACTAACTATGATTCGAAAGCGAATATGTCTTGGTAACATGTACCGTGCGTTCTCTAAATGTTTTAGGTGCCTGTATAGTTGCAAGTAGACATACATAGACATTCCGTCAGCCCTCCTCCTCCTCCGTCTAGTGGCATGTCCAGGATATAACAGTTGAAGAGAGAGAGAGTGAGAGAGAGGAGAAAGAGAGCTGCTCCAGTTGTCAGGTGGTACACACAGCCGAGTAGACTGGTGTATCGTGAAATGAAGTACCTAGCTCAAGGACAAGCTGCACCGCCTGCTCTAGAAATTGAACTCACGCCATTATAATCATGAGTCAACACCTCTGATCACTTGACAACACGGCTTCACTCACGTATGACAACAATGTTGATAAATGTTCAAACAGTATCAACAACGGGTAT
This sequence comes from Octopus bimaculoides, assembly GCF_001194135.2. Classification (NCBI taxonomy): domain Eukaryota; kingdom Metazoa; phylum Mollusca; class Cephalopoda; order Octopoda; family Octopodidae; genus Octopus; species Octopus bimaculoides. The sequence goes on from NC_069002.1 coordinate 27,169,570, forward strand.
AAAATAGAAGACATTTGATAACTATTCAATAACCAACCCTTTGCAATCAATAATTAACAGTCATTTGAGGATTGAAACTTTATTTCATATTTTCTTCAGGTTATAAAGAAGTTGACGGATCCGTCCATGCTATTCTTACCAATCCGAATTTTCTAGGAGGTTTGTTGGCAATGATCTTGGATAATGCATGGCCAGGTATGTTACTGAAGAATTATTATCCTTTTCGTAATATTCACCTGTTTATTAGAATATGTAGAGAAAGAATTTTAATCGTAGTTTGATTGACAAAGCTTTCAAGTCTTATTCAAAGGAATTTTAAGCGTAATTCCATCGACGACAGTGGACATGATGTTCATACAATTATCCTTCTTACACCTATATTACACCTGTTCTATATTTAAAAGATGAGGAATTAAGTACATTATTTACGATTGACGGATATTTGCCCGCGGGTATATGGTGTAGTGGTTAAGAGCGCGTGCTACTAAACCCAAGATTCCGAGTACGATTCCAAGCAGTGACCTGAATAATAATAATAATAATAATAAATAATAATAATAATAATAATAATAATAATAATAATAATAACAACAACAACAACAACACCGAAAAATACTTTAGGAATGAGAACCCAGGTTCGAAATTTCCCCAAGACACCTGATGAAGGCGGGAGGGTATATCAGTCGAAACGTTGTGTTAACAACAAACAAGATGAGGACAAATATCCGTCAATTGCAAATAATGTACTATATTACACGTGTATTACACCTATACAATTACACTAGTTACACCTGTATTACACCTATTGAGTAGCTATGAAGTGTAGACGTTTTGACTGACTGACTACCTTTGAACAAATATATTTATCAAACTTTCCATCGACTTCAGTGTTCCACTGGCCTTTCATTCGATTTAGAGCAGTGGTTCCGAAACATTTTCAGGCTCCCTTAACACCCAGGCCACATTCCTAGCGTCCTCCTCCCCAACTAACCATCACAAACATAGACCTCTTTCTGAAGCAAATTTAAAACAACTGTATTTCACAAATAAAACTTAACCTAATGAACCCATTATTTTGTTGTTTTTACATGAATCGCTCCCCTATTATTGCCCAACTTTTTATATGAATCTCTTCCCCATTCTCACCCCACTTTTCTTCAATGCACCCTTGGAACTTTCCACCGCCCCTAGGGGGACAATAACGCCCACTTTGGGAACCATTGCTTTAAAGCTAAGCAAATGAGAGACAAATTTCTTTTTGCACAAAACGCCAATATACTGTTTGGTGCTTTCCAGCTGGAAGATGAGGCCTTAGCGCTATGAGTCAATTAAATATTCATACAGTTTATGTTATACACTTTGTTGTTATACAGCTTCTTGTTATACAATTTGCTGCAATACAGTTTACAGCGGTACGCTACACTACAATGTGGTATCTTATTTATAGCTAGGTTGTCTGGACTATTGAGAACTAAGTGTCATGGCTAAAATATAGGGACTGTACTCGTCACAAGAGAGGGATTGTTGTTTCCTTGTCGGCAAATTGTGCTATATATCTTACATTAGATTTCACTTCCGAAGGCGGCGAGCTTGCAGAAACGTTAGCACGCCGGGCGAAATACTTAGCGGTATTTCGTCTGCCGTTACGTTGAGTTCAAATTCCGCCGAGGTCGACTTTGCCTTTCATCCTTTCGGGGTCGATTAAATAAGTACCAGCTACGCACTGGGGTCGATATAATCGACTTAATTCGTTTGTATGTCCTTGTTTGTCCCCTCTGTGTGTAGCCCCTTGTGAGCAGTAAAGAAATAAGAAACATTAGCACGCCGGGCGAAATACTTGGTATTTTGTCTGTCTTTACGTTCTGAATTCAAATTCCTCCGAGGTTGACTTTGCCTTTCATCCTTTTGGGGGTCGATAAAATAAGTACCAGTTGCGTACTGGGGTCGATCTAATCGACTGACCCCTTCCCCAAAAGTTTCGGGCCTTATGCCTAGAGTAAAGAAGATTATATTTCAATTCTAACTGAAAATGGAAAGCCTGTAATACTAAACAAAACCTTTCTTTTTTCTTTCTTATGTTTTCAAAAAAAAAAATCAAAAGGAACATTAAAAGAACGAGGCTTGGAAGACAGTGTAGAAGAAAGCGGCAAAGACGCCGATGAACTGGGCAATCAAAAGAACCAGAAAGCAAAGGAAGAAGAATCTATATACGGCGTTCC
>NC_069002.1:27172847-27173410 GCF_001194135.2 Octopus bimaculoides
TGTGTGTGTGTGAACTTTTGCCTTGTGATATATCTGATCCATAAAAAGACCATTTTTCAGGTGATAGCTTCCTTATAGAAAGCCATTTGAGAATATCCAATGACGGTCCACAAACGGCCGCAAATTTTATAGCAAGCACACGAAGCAATGTTGTGAAATAAGCAAACTTTTCACAAGCAGTCATTTGGTGTTTGCTATTGGTTTTCTGTAACGAGGCTATGATTTCCAAAACCATTTCAAGGTTATCATTATCCTGTTTGGTATCCGGTGCTGACGATTGCTAAGGAGCTAGAAGAGCATTCAGCCAGAAAAGGTGAGGTGCTGTGAAACAAGTGCTGGTATTTTATGACTTGTTACCCAAAGCCAGGTAAACCGCAGTAAAAATGGCCTTTTTACAGATCAATTATGTCCCAAACATATTTAAACTGATCTTAAAATTTTGCATGCCTATTACGAGCAACGACTTTTTCCACATGCCCTGAAGAAGGAATCTTCACCCCCGAAATATTGAAATACAGGGTAAAACTGCAACTTTTTTTTTTTTTTTTTGTAGTTCACCTTGT
>NC_069002.1:27174090-27176238 GCF_001194135.2 Octopus bimaculoides
TCTCTCTCTCTCTCTCTATATATATATATATATATATATATATATGACATGTGGGCTGTGTCTGATGACTGTGCCGAGATGTCAGACGTATTATAATACATTGTTTAACATGTCCTCACCACAAGAAATTATTAACGGCATATAAAAACATCTATTGTGTCTATTAAATAATATATACATATAAATGTATATATATGTACACACACACACAGAGGCACACACACACACACACACACACACACACACACACACATATGTATAACTTCAGCTACACATACTCTCTTGTACAAATGTGCACACCGCAAATATATACATATTTACTTACATATGCGAAATCTGTCTGTCTGTATATAACATACATACATATATACAAACGCATATATGCATACATAGATACTTACGCCCAAGTATTCATTCTACATCTACATAGTTAAAAGCACACACAAACTACTTCCACGATAATGCATTAGGTAGCTAAGATACCTAGCTGTGATGGAAATAAAACAATAATAAACTACACAACAAAGAGACATGTCTAATTATATTAGATTGCATTTTTATATAGAAACTGTTACACAAAGAAGAGATTAACAATTCAATCATTTAGATGAAAACAAAACAAATAAACAAAAAATGAGTATAAGCAAAAAGACGGAGATTTCTGTTCAGTTGGCGGACTCCAGCCTTGGGTTGGTGAACTGTTTCCTTTTCCGTATGAAGAGGAAAATTAGGATGGGGAGGAGATGCCTGTCGCACAGAATATTTCGGAAAAGATGGATGAACGTAGCAAGAGTGTTGAGAGTAAATGAACCTTTTTTCGCGAGAAATTAAAGAGTCTACCAAAGGATTCAGTGTTGGAATGTGGTTTGTGGGGTCGGCCACGTGCCTCACTTCGTAATTGTTTTTTCATTCATATTTTTGTTTTTCATCCGAATTTTATACTTATCATCGATTATATGTTCCATTTGTCCCCCGACCCCTTGTCCGTCCTTGTATCGTCCACTTGTACCGTATTTTTTTACCTTTATGGTTAATAAAGAAAAGAGTTTGTGAGTGAAACGGTATCATGAATGTTAGTTGCGATGCCCTTTCTAGTGTTACAGCTAGAGATATAACTGGTGTTACAATCAGTGTTACAACTGTTGTTACAACCAATGACGCAACTGATACTACAATGTGTATCACAACAGGTGTTACGACCAACGATACAACTGGTGTTACAATCTGTGTTACAACTGGTGTTAGGTCCAGTATAGCAAGTGGTGTTACCACCTGTGTTACAACATATGTTACAAGTAATGTTACAACCAGTGATACAACCGGTGTTACAATCAGGAGGCAACTTGTGTTACAACCAGTGATGAATTAGTCTTACAACTGGTGTAACAAGCAATGTTACAACTGGTGCTATAATCACTGATACAATTAGTGGTACAGTCATTATTACAACTGGTGTTACAAGGGATACAACTGATGTTACAACTTCTGTTACAAACATTGTTACGACCTGGTGTTACAACCAGTGATACAACCGGTGTTACAACTAGTGATACAATTCTAGGTGCAACAGTCATTGTTACGACCAGTGTTGCAGTCAGTGATATAATTAGTGTTACAACTGGTGATACAACTGATGTTACAACGTGTTGCAATTGGGGTTACAACCAGTGTGACAATTTGTGTAACCGGTGTGTGTGTGTGTATACATACATTACACACACACATACACACGAGAAATAAGTATACGCACACATTTATATAAAAAGTTCCAACACGCGTTTTACTATTAGGGTTGTGTCAATCCCAGTGATACGTTTTCTGGAATATAATCTGTGGAGTTTGAAACAATCGTACACCTAATAGTACAAACAATTTCGTGTGTGTGTGTGTGTGTGTGTGTGTGTACACATACTTGTCTTTACACGATAAATGTTAGCACTGGCCTCGAAGTTTCGGCTTCCTGTTATCAGAAACATTACGGCAAGTAAGTGGTAACTTCGAAGTCACTTTCAATCTTTTCCTTGTGATAAAGGAATATAAACATGGCACTCAACTAAAAAAATATGGAGAAATCTTTCAATTTTCATGTTCGATTATTTCTATACACATTTGCATAAAAGCAAACGTGTGTATTCGTGTGTGTTCATA
>NC_069002.1:27176919-27181545 GCF_001194135.2 Octopus bimaculoides
CTTGGGCAAGTGTCTTCTACTATAGCCTCGGGCCGACCAAAGCCTTGTGAGTGGATTTGGTAGACGGAAACTGAAAGAAGCTCGTCGTATATATGTATATATATATATATATATGTGTGTATGTATTTGTGTGTATGTGTTTGTGTGTATGTGTTTGTGTGTCTGTGTTTGTCCCCCCAACATCGCTTGACAACCGATGCTGGTGTGTTTATGTCCCCGTAACTTAGTGGTTCGGCAAAAGAGACCAATAGAATAAGTACTAGGCTTCCAAAGAATAAGTCCTGGGGTCGATTTGCTCGACTAAAGGCGGTGCTCCAGCATGGCCACAGTCAAAAGACTGAAACAAGTAAAAGAATAAAAGAGTAACTAAGGTAGACAAAAATTTATATGAAATGTAAAATTAATATAAGGTCGTTTTTACCATATATCGGGTTGTTACAGTGAAGAAGAAAAAAATGGCCCGTTTGAGGGTGGGAGGAGAACCAGACTAGAGGTAAACTATCAGAAAGCCATGAGGTGAATTTTAATAAGATTTTACTTTGAAATAAAATGTGTCCTAATAGAGAGAATATTTAATGGATTTTTTGACTGTTAATTAATTAGTGTGTTTACAGCATTCAGGCATTGAGAAAACAAAACCTTGACATGCTGCGCTGAACTACAATAGACGTTGGGCAGTTCATGTTATGGTTCTTTTGTAATGTTGGTTTTAAATTTTGACACAAAGCCAGCAGGTTCGGGTGAGGGGGTTAAGCCGATTACATCGACTCCAGTGCTCAGCTGGTTCTTATTTAATCGACCCAAAAGGATAAACGGCAAAGTTAACCTTGGCAGAATTTGAACTTAGAATATGGAGATGAAATACAGCCAAGTATTCTCCCTGGTGGGAGCTAACGATTCTGCCAGCTTGACAGTTTGCTACTTTTGTTTCTTTTTGTAACATTACAAACTTAAGCAAAGCCGCTGAGCTGGCATAATCGTTAGCACGCTGGGTTAAATTCTTAGCGACATTTCGTCTGTCTTTACGATCTGAGTTCAAATTCCACCAAGGTCGACTTTGCTTTTCATCCCTTCAGAGTCAGTAAAATAAGTACCTGTTGAAAATTGGGGTTGATGCGATCGATTTACACCTCTCTTAAAATTTCTGGCCTTGTTCCAAAATTTGAAACTAATTTTAAAAACTTACGTATTTCGTTTTTGTATTTGGTTTGCAAGAATCTTGATGTGATTTCTTGTTTTGAAGCAAATTTTGTTGGGCCTTGAGTGAGTCATTATGTCAATAATAAATACACGCATTAGTTCTACTATATTTCTGTAATTATTATTATTATTATTATTATTATTATTATTATTATTATTATTATTATTATTATTATTAGTCATTTCTTTAGCATTTAACCAATTAATTTAATCGATTGTTTGATTAATCATTCGGTCAATCAATCAATCAATCAATCAGTTAGATAGAGAACAGGAGTAGAGAAGGTTTGTCATTGATGAGATCACCAATGGTAACGAAAACATTTTGACAAACTTAACCGATTACAAGCGATTAGTTAATTGCTTAAATGGTTAACTAGTTTATTAATAATAATGAAAGAAGTGAAATAAAACCCATGCGTGTGTTTATTATTGGCAAAATTACCCTCCCGAGATACAAGAAAAACTTAAGTATCATTTCTAAATTTTAACGATCTTTTGGAATTAGGCAAAAAAATATTTATGGTGAAAAATATTTTCTGTTAATTTATTATTCCTCCTTTTTGTCTTCTTTTTGTTTTGTCTTGTAAATATGGGAACCTTCATAATTGATATTTTCAATCACAGATAAGAACGGTGGGGCTCTTTAGTGCCTTGTTCAGGATTTAATCGTTTATGGTCCGATATTTTAACCTCACGGCCACTGCCACACCCCTCTAGGTTGTTATTATTGTTTAACTAAAATTCTTAATTCACAAACACTTATCAAAGGTATTCTAGTTGTGACCAGCCAGGTTTTTCTTCTGTATATCTAGGATTACTTTGTTAAATATTTCTTCCCTTTTTTAATGGCATGGCGTAATTAGAGGGAAGATTTGGCTGCTATTTCTACCAGGTCAAATGAACTCACAATTATGTATCCTCAGTTTCCATGCTAGAGACCGTTATGAATTCGTCAAATTGTCAAGTTTCCATCAGTTTGTATGCTGTAGACAGAAGGGAAATTTGAAGTTTTACTATTCAGAACTGACCCTTCCTTCATGCGAGAGAATAGAAACTTATCCAAATTCGAGAACTTCACAGTGTTATTTTTACTGATGCCGAACACCGCCAATCTGTTCAGATTCTGTCTTAAACGTTTATCTCTAGCGGTCAAGCATCCATCATTGATAAGACCAAGGAAGGTCGAAATCATGCGATCTGGTGGTCTCGGTGCTGGAGGTGGCAGGGATTTATCTCCCCGTTAGTGATATGAACAAGAGTGCATTTTGTGCCAAAAGCCAACATGGGATTTTCTCTCAGGGTAACTATCACAGTATAGTTTTTTTCTAACAGAAGAACATCTACTTTTAAGAGGAGATAAAGATTACCTCTCGGTATTAAGACTATCTCTGTCGCTAATATATATTTTGTTAACAAGCTCACTGGCTAATCATGACACCAACGCCTGTTCTGGCACTGCTTTTCTCTATATCGCTGGTAAGGAGATGAATCGCTGCTATCTCTGGCAGTCGAGCATCCGTCATTGATAAGACCAAGATAGGTTGAAATCACTTGATCTGGAGGTCTCAGTGCTGGCAATGGTGGGGATTTACCTCTCTCTGCTAGCGATATAAACAAGTTTCTCTCGTGGTATTTACTGCAGTATCATGTGTTCTAACTGAACATCCATGTTTAGGTGGGGATAGATATTACCTCTTGGTATTAATACTGCCTCTATCACTAATATTTTTTAAACATTTCTCTGTATAACCAAGCAATCTCAAAGATCTTGCGAAGATGCATAAGAGACTGTCATCTTTCAATGAACGTTAGAGTTCATCGTTCATCTAGCATAAGCAACTGTGTGTTCGATTTCCGGCAGTGGATTGTATCCTTGAGAAAGACATTTTATTTCACATTGCTCCAGTCCTCCCATCCGACAAAAATGAGTCGTACCTCTAATTCAAAAGAGCCAGCCTTGTCAGATTCAGTATCACGCTGAATCGCTCTGAGAACTCCATTAAAGGCACATGTATCTGTGGAGTGCTCAGCCACTTGCACGTTAATTTCACGAGCAGGCTGTTCTGTTGATCGGATCGATTGGAACACTTGTCATTATAACCGACGGAGGACCAGTTTCTTTATTTACTTTTTTTTTTTTTTTTTTTTTTTTTTTTTTTTTTTTTTTTTTTTTTTTTAAACATTTATAACAAATTTCTCACCTTGCTTCAGCTCCGAGCAATATTATACTAAGAATCCCAACCGCAATATCTCGGTCTTTCCGGATGGAGACATTCTATGACAAACTCAGTGTTGTTTAAGTAGAAATAAACTTTTGGAGCATTAGAAGGCAATTTTTATATGATTTTTGCTGAAAATGATTGATACACAGTTCGATAACACCAGAATGTCAGAGAGAAATTTAGAAAAAGTGCTTTCAGGTCTTGATTGAGGAATCCTTCTCAAACTTCAAGAAGTTGTGATGTTTTGGAGAGAGTCCCTAGAAGGATAGTTACGGATCCTGCCTTGACACTTTGTCCCCATTGACCATTACACATGCTGAACATCCTCCTTATAGGTCACCATACCATATAAAACACGAATTACTAAAGCTGTTATTCAGTTACCTTTCTGGGGCTGTCTTATGTATTGTCACATATGTGACCATAGTTGTGCTTCAGTGGGTGTGTGTGTGAGACAGAGATTGCATTTGTGTGTGTGTGTGTGTGTGTGAGACTGTCAACCTCATCGTTCTGTCAGTTATCCTCTACATCTGCTAACCTCCCTGAAAACTTCTTTATGTTACCCAATATCTTCAACCTCGGCCCTATTCCCTTTTCAAGGTAAAAACAAAGGGTCTTGTTTTAATTTACTTTTCATCATAAGCTATCCATAACATTTTATCTTTGTACGGTTTTAACACTTTCGCTAAAGACGTTGGGAAAGGCATGGCACTCACCACTTCTGTTTCACCTTTTTAATAGATTAATAACGCTCTTTCTAGAGCATCTCCGATGACGATGTTCGATGATAACTACACTAGGTTTTTGTGTTTTTGTTCTTTTTTTGATATGACATTACCCTATATGACAAAACTAAACATGCGTCACCGAAATCACCAGATATACTCAACATATCACTCTTTTTACTTCTTTCAGTCATTTGACTGCGGCCATGCTGGAGCACCGGCTTTAGTTGAACAAATCGACCTCAGGACTTATTCTTTGTAAGCCTAGTACTTATTCTATCAGTCTATTTTGCCAAATCACTAAGTTACGGAGACATAAACACATCAACATCAAAGGTGGGGGGACAAACACAGACACACAAACACACACACACACACATATATATATGTGTGTGTGTATGTATGTATATATATACGATGAGCTTCTTTCAGTTTCCGTCTACCAAATCCACTCACAAGGCTTTGGTTAGCCCAAG
>NC_069002.1:27182132-27183580 GCF_001194135.2 Octopus bimaculoides
ACACACACACACACACACACACACACACACACACACACACACACACACACACACAGTTGCTTTTGATGGGATTTGAATTTAAAATACCACTGTCAGCACAAATTTTGCAAAGCATTCAAGCATCTTATCGCTTCAATGACTCGGCTAATATGCCAGAACAAACGAGTGCTCACAACAAGGTATAGTTTGACATATGTGAAAAGTATACATATAGGAAATACTGTATATTAAGAGACTTCAAGTTTTATGATAAAACATGTCTGTCCCAAAATACATTGTCATCCATTCATCAGTTCCGCCATCTTTATTAGACGAGAACAAAGCTATTAGTAACAGATGATAGAAGTGGGAAGCGATGAATTTGTGTAGCTCATTGTCACCTTTCACGTAAAATAAAATGGGCGAGTATACATATATCAACAGATATATACGTAAATACTCGCTTGCGTACACACATTTATAGATATTTGTATACATAAATGCATACACACATATACACATATTAATAAATTTTGTAACAGCAGCAGCAGAAAACGATTATATTATAAGTCATGCGTAGAAATTATGCTTTTCTATATCAACATATATCTATTTTATTATATGCTTACATCTCGACACGCAGACATAGAGACTATGTTTGCGTGTGTGGAGGTCGTTCACAACCATTTTTTTTTTTTTGCCAATGGACCCCAACAGCCATTCAGTGTTAAAAAAAAAAACCTATTGTATTTTTTATATATAATTCAGTATCAAGAATTGCAGGCACCTTGGGTAAATGTCTTCTACTATAGCCGCGGGCCAACCAAAGCCTTGTGAGTGGATTTGGATGATGGAAACTGAAAGAAGCCTGTAGTATATGTATGTATGTATGTATGTATGTATGTATAGGTGCTGCTGAATCCCGTAAATATCATGAGGTTAGTGTTTTTAATGGATTTCTGAGTTAAATTTTGACTCTCATTTCAAGCAATCACCAATGCTATTTTGTACCCTCATTTATTAATTCTTTTTTTGGTTTTTAAACGCTAATGAACCACCTATATTATAATGTCATTAATATATCTTAATATATTAATATTTCATTATAATATCTTATTGTAGTGATGTATGTATGTATGTATTTATGTGTGTATGTAAAGAGAGAGATATGGGTGGAGAGATCCATGAAATTGGCCGGCAAGGAAATTCCCGTGTATGTATCAATCTCCAGAAGCTACCATTAAGAGAGATAACCACACCAGAACAATATAATTGAAAGTTTGGAAAATACACGTTTGTTGGAATTTTTTTTTTTTAATAGAATGTTAATAATTCGGGAGAATCATTGATTCCTTGAGGTTATCTCCCTTCCTCATTTACAGTCGTTTGCAATAGGTGCTGGATGCTCATTTATCTTCTCTCCAAGCAAATATGTATTTGTGTGTGTGTATATATATATATATATATAT
>NC_069002.1:27183590-27185226 GCF_001194135.2 Octopus bimaculoides
CAAAAAAAACCACAAAGTACGGGTGTTTATGACAAACCATGTCATAAACACCTGTACTTTGTGAGGGGGGGGGGTTGTCACTTTAGCTATGAATTAAGTTAATGAATTCAACGGGATACACCGTCTGCAAGTCGCTGGGTTCAGCATATTATCCTCCATTTTCTAATTGATATACAAATTTAGGGTAAAAAAAAACCCCTTTTACCTGCTCCCATTTATTGCACTTGGTATAACACTAGTGTAACAATAATCGGGTACTCTCCCAGCAGTATATTGGATAGATACACACACACACATATATATACACACACACATATGTATGTATGTATGTATCTGTATGTATATATCTGTATATATCTGTATGTGTCCAAGTGGGACACATGCAGATAAAAAACTTGTCTGAATTCTTTAATATTGTGGTCCTACAAAAGAAGGCATCAACCATCGATTACATCAACATTGAGAAGACAGATGTAACAGTGGCCCTGAATGAAATGAGTTCAAGCTCCGCAACTGGTCCCAATGGCTTCCCAGCTATTCTCCTCAAGCCATGTAAGCAGGCTTTGGCGAAACCACTTGATATACTTTTTCACAGCTCCCTTGCAAGTGGTAAACTTCCTAAAAAGCTAAAAGAAGGTATTATATGCTCTATCCACAAAGGTGGAAGCAGAGCAGAGGCCAAAAACTACAGGCCAATTTCTCTGACTCCACATATCAGCAGAGTCATGGAACGAACCATCAGAAAGAAGTTGATAATATTCCAAGAAGAAAATGACCAACTGAACAATATACAGCATGGCTTTCATCCAAGAAGAAGCTGCTTCACACAGCTCCTACAGCACTATGACTGGGTTTTGAAACAGCTGCTTGACCATTCAGATGTCAGTATGATATATCTTGACCCTTTAACAGTTCCACCAATCCAGCATCCTTGACCTGCATTTTCATTATCGATCTCAAACAAATGAGACATAAATTTGTTGTTGGTAAAATTTGAACACAGTTTGCCGACAGACAGAACGAATATCACAAAGCAGTCTATCCGACTCTCCTACAACTCTGAGAATTTGTAGCAGTGTATGTGGGTGCTATAAGTTAAGGAACCAATATTCAGTTGCTGAAGTTGGTCTTATGTTGTCCACTACAAGAATTCCATGTTTTTTAGAGTGAGAAATTTTAAATGAAAAGAAAACAAATGTAAAGGTTACAAACATATATACTTGTTTCTTTGGATCAGAGGATTGAACAACAGTTCATTGGTATATCCCTATTAATATATCCATAAATGACACAAGAATCATTCTTTGCTTCAAATAACAATATAGAGGCAATAAAATAACAACAAAAAGGAAAAACAAATCGAAAATACCACATTAAATAAGCAACTAGAAGCAATGTGCAACACGCAAAAAAAAAATGTACCAATAAAATTTTTAAAAAATAAAAACATAATAAAAATTGTAAAATTCTTTTAAATTTCAAAACTGGAGTCTAACTCACTGAACAGCCTTCTCTGCTGTCAGAGATTTTTGGAATGGTTTACACATTCAACTCTCATTTTTTTATTCATTATTTTGTTCTTTTTCTTTATTCTTCTCTATCAAATTTTGTTGGAAAAATATTTCGATGTTAATGT